>NW_027468664.1:6565445-6602945 GCF_046254945.1 Alosa pseudoharengus | reverse complement strand
CTCTTGTTATGACTGGCCAGAGGGTAGGCTACTGCTGGGGGCATGGCACATCACAGTTCCATTGGGTAGCAGAGAGTCAGCAGACCAGATCTGTCTGAGCTGGTATCAGCATCTGTCTGTATATGTGTATATGTGTGTGTGTGTGTGTGTGTGTTTTAATGTGTGGGTGTGGTTTAATGTGTGTGTGTGCGTGTGTGTGTGTGTTTGATAATCCACTGGCTGAATCTTGAATGCTATTTTGAGACAGTAAAGCTCTTGCGGCCAGGTCAGCACACTTGCACCTGACCTACACGCCTCTGCACATCCACACTATGTGACTCTCCTCCCTTCTCCATACCTTACAGCCCTGTTCCCACTCCATACCTTACAGCCCTGTTCCCACTCCATACCTTACAGCCCTGTTCCCACTCCATACCTTACAGCCCTGTTCCCACTCCATACCTTACAGCCCTGTTCCCACTCCATACCTTCTCCATACCTTACAGCCCTGTTCCCACTCCATACCTTACAGCCCTGTTCCCACTCCATACCTTCTCCATACCTTACAGCCCTGTTCCCACTCCATACCTTACAGCCCTGTTCCCACTCCATACCTTCTCCATACCTTACAGCCCTGTTCCCACTCCATACCTTACAGCAGTGTTTCTTAACTGGTGGGTCGGGACCCAAAAGTGGGTCGCGGAACCGTTCTGGGTGGGTCGCACAGCTTGTGATTAAAAATAAATAAAAAAATCAGCAATTTAAAATGTTACCTTATCAGATCTAATGTTGAAACTTTATTCATAGCCTACATATCAATCATTGCCATGGACATAGACAATGTTAGACATAATTTTAGTGGTAAACGCAAGTAGGCTGCTATTCTGTATATTTGAAGTAGCCTACAGTAGGCTTGGATATGGATTCACTTAAACTGAGGAAAAAATAGGACAGAAACCCCATTGTGTGGTGTGCAGTAGATGGCTGGCACATGAGAGCATGAAACCATCAAAACTAAAATGCCACATGGAAACAAGGCACCCCTGTCAAAGTCACCTGTCGAGTACTTTGAAAGGTGACATCAAGAGTTGAAGACTTCACAAATGTAGGCTAATGCCAAACAAGTAGGCCTACAGGCACTTCGCTTGTCTTACCATGTAGCTCACCATATCCATTGGCTTGAACGCTAAAATATATATATATATATGGGTCGCGACTTTATGAACATGGGAAATTGTGGGTCCCAAAGTCAGACCACTTAAGAACCACTGCCTTACAGCCCTGTTCCCACTCCATACCTTACAGCCCTGTTCCCACTCCTCCCTTATCTACAGATGCAATGAGAGCAACAGTCTGTGGTCGGCCATTCAGATTAATTAACCGATCAGGAATAATACAGCATAATTATTGCTGTAGGCTTTGTAAACGGTTTTATCCTGCTAAATGTGATATTTAAATATACTGTATCATGGTAAACGTGTTTAGTCCTTGGTGCCATTTTCTGCCTCCCTATAAATAAGATTCTGTTTGTGTCCGTGAAGATGGTCACAGAGCCGGTAATCTCCTCTACTACTCCGAGAGCTCTGGACACCGCTGCAGCGGGGTTTCCCACTTCAACACTGTTGAGTGTTGTGCGGGGGCTGGACTCATCATGAGGTCATCTATTGCGATTGACCTCTCAGTAATGTCATCTCACGTAAGAGCACTCAGAGTTTCAGCGACAGCAACTCCAGCTCCTTATGCAACCACCTTTACCCCTGTGTGTAGAAAACCAGGAAGAGGGGTGGAGGACTAGGGGACCTCTATCAGGGTAACGAACCTGGAAAACTATTCACAAAGCACCAGCGGAAGCCTGACAGATCTATGCGGTCACACTCACAGTGTGCAAGGCGAGATGGCGGGGCAGTGCATGGGGGAGTGTCAGGAATCCTGAGGTCAACATGGCTGGGGCAGCATGCAGTGTTGGCTGAGAAGTATGAAGCAATATACAGCAAGACACAATGTTATATTCAGTTACTACACAGTAATTAGTTCTTTTTGTCTGCTATAACATAAAACCCTTACTAGTCTTAGTTATATGTCTATATCAGCTGAAATACACATATCAAATGAGAAATACAGAATAAAAAATTATATTGAGTTAAACTGCCAAAAAAGTGTGAATGAGGATATGTATATGCATGATATATGATAAATGAAAAGACAACTAAAATGGAACTTTGGTAAAGCTTTTGCTATTTCCCTTCAAAAATGAATATGACCGATCTGGTGCTTCTGTTACTGTTAGTGACAATGGGAGCCGCCGCGTGCCATGTGTGCCAATGCAATAACATCAGTAGGGAAATCAATGTCAGGATGGCCTGGCTTAGCTGAACTTCCTGGAACTGCCAGTAGATACGCTAACAGGTCACAGTCTTAACAGACATGAGCTGCTAACTCTAAGCCCCGCGCTCCTCTCTCTGCCACTGTTTGGCCCTGAGCTTGTTTACAGTGTGCCTTCACAGAGCTCTCACAACAAGCCTCTCTATCCTTCCTCACTCTCCAACCTGGGAGCTGGATTTCATGGAACCCCTTTCTAGGCTTGGAAAGCACTTTTTGGAGTGACATTCCAGATCTCCTTTCTGGCCCTGACTCTCAGGCCCCTCTAAGGAAGCCTCTTGGAGTCCTGGAACCTCTCTAAGCTCACCCCAAGGAAACCCTGTTAGATCAACACAGCAGGGGATCTGCTGCAGCACCCATGATAGCATGGCCATGCTGCATTGCAACCTGCAATCAAATACACCGTGTTATAGCAATACTGAACAGGTCTTTAAACTTAAAATGACAGATGATCTGTAAATAACTTGCTTCCACAACCTCAAACCGATTTAATTTGTATAGGTCAAGTATTGTTTTTGTACTCTGGGCTGGAAACCCAGCAAAACGTTAGACCTGTTTTACACAGGGATTACCTGATCATCCCTGAGCTAAAAAATGGAGCAAAAAACATAGTTGAAAAAATCTACAATTAAATATACTGACATCATCCAAGTGCTACAGGCAGAAAGAGTAGATAGCTCCAAGAGAAGTATTGAAAACCCTTGCTGTAGATCATTAGTTCTGACTATAGGATATATTCCATATTTCATGCCACCTGGAAATATTCTCCATCTCGCACACACAAAGAAAGGCCAACACCTTTACCTTTCCTGTGGCAAGAGAGTGATCGCAATCAATTGTTTGGAAATGAGGACGGGGAAATCAGTAGCTGAAAGGCATTTTAATCACAGCAAGGGCCATGTGCGGGGATTAGAGATATACATTCCCTCTTTCTCTCAGTGTGTAGGACAACCAACTGTCATGCTACGGCTAACAAAGGGCTCTGAGAATAAAGAGCTCTCGGTATTAAACAGGACACAGGGGGCAACACTCAGGAGTCAGGACAGCTTACTCGTGAGTTCAGGATAAAAGGTCAGACCAGAGATACTTTGAGACATTGAGCAAGACAGCTTACAGAATAGCTTTGGGACCACAGTATAATTGCAATGCAATCTCCTCCCTGACTATCTGCCTTCATTTCATCAAAATAAAGGTAAAGGTACCTTTAATTAAAGTTGTATTATTCTATTTCAATTGAAATACACACAACTGTCCAGTTATTTCTGACCATTCTTCTTCCCTGAGCAAGTGTGTGTGTGTGTGTGTGTGTGTGTGTGTGTGTGTGTGTGTGTGTGTGTGTGTGTGTCCGTGCATGTATTAATGTTTTGTGCTCATGAAATCATGTCCTACCTTCACCTGTAGACCCCGAGAGGTCAATGATGACAAAAACCTTGCCCTCTGGCTCCAAGTCAATCTGCAGAAAGAGAGAAAGAGTGTTTGGATTCAAAAGACGGTTTACATCAGATATGAAATAAAAACGTGTGATGCAGCAGGCCACAGATACCAGCCTTGAGCCCACAAACAAACCCACATTACATTCATTATCAGAATACAATCATTTAATTGAAGCCAATACAAAATATATGCACTGGTACTCTACTTCATATGGGTGCAACTGAGAGAATAGATCGACCCATTTAAAAATACACAAGCACACACACACATGCACCAACACACACATGCACACACACACAACACCATTAGTGTCCTGCGTTGTGTGGGAGTGTATTCGAGGTCTCTGCAGCACTGATGGCTGAGACTGCAGGGAGCTGGCGGGCAGGAACCCCTGTACTATTCTCCACAGAAACGAAAATCCGACCAGAAAATGAGAAATGAAATGTTTTGTGCGCCGATCTCCCACCAGTTCCAGAAACGGAGCCAGCATCAACCCCACGGCCAAGCCCACACTCACACACTCACAAGGGAAACGGCAGCTTAATCACATTAGGCACTCGAAGGTGGTTATGGAAGGGAAAATCGGACAAAAGGAGAGAAATAGTGACAGAGTGGGAGGAAAGACATGGTCAGATGCAGACCTCTTACACACCACTGTCAACTGTTCCTACGTCTCACTGCATTTTTTGACAAGAGATGAGGAGAGAATTTTATTGTGTCAACTTGACAACACATACAGTAGGACACAGGGCCTAATATGGCTGAGTATGTAACATGTGGCCAGCTGTTTATTTGGTGGGGCACACTAAAGGTAGACTCGGGTATGGGGCTTATGTGACAGCCTGTGAAGTGCCAGTAAAGTGGAGAATATGGAGGGATTGTGAGCGAATACGCAGGGGAGGGGAGAAAAGGAGGGATCAGATCCAGGGATAAGCCGGGGCAGATCTCCTTACGCAATACCCCAGTGCTCACTCCTTTAAGCTCCCACGCTTCAGCACTGTGGATGGGACTGTGTCTGTGTGCAGGCAGCGGCTGCTGCATGCTGCTCCCTCACATCAAGGTTAGAAGTCTGTTTATCTGCGGATGCCAGAGGTCCACTTCCTCTGGGCTGGAACCATGTTCTAGCAGCTCTCCCCAAGTGTCACATAGCTTCACCTCAGGCTTACACTGATTGAAGCGAGGAGAGGTGGTCAGGAGCTGCAAACTGGACAGGTCTAGCCAGGAACATGAGCCTGAAGCAGCTCTTTCAAATGCAGCCCGTAGGAGTCTGTCAGACACCCTGTTCTATGCATCAACACCATGGAAACATGATTTCATCTCTCTCCCTCTGTCCAAGTCCTACTTCTGCTGCCAAAGGCACTGCCAAGACACCCGCTACTGCGAGGAAACCAGGGCTGCAGAAGGCTACGGTTTATTTTTGGTCATTTTAATGGGTCTATGTGAACCTCTGTCATACTGCCTTGGTATGGTAAGAGAGCTCCATGCTCCCATTTTCATCACCTATGTCATGGACAGTTAAAGCTTTGAGGGTGCGGGTGACAGTGATCTAGTTCACTCTCTGAAGTTGTTAGCTACAGTATAACTGTTATGGAACAAAATAATTTTTCTTTTCCATAAAGTTATATGACGTCTGTGGTTACTCAACAAAAAGACCCATTCTTTCTAGTATCATTCAAAAGGCAGGCATACACGGTGGGATTTTGAGCTGCCCCGATGCAAAAGTGGTCATCTTTTTGATTGTGGCTCCAAAACTGTGGTCACTATATGAGAGAGGTTCAAAGATGGCTGATGTCACAGTCTTGTAACCAAAGATAGCCAAAGACAACATTCTGACTGTCAGACATATTCATGATGACCATCTTACAATAAGACTAATGCTACAACCTTCCATGTTGACTTATCATTGGCCTATGATTCAGGTTGTATGATTCATTGCAAAGTCTACATACATAAAACTTGATGTCGTACCCAAGTGTATTAGACCCATGTCACACACTATGGCTTGTCACAAAAGATTGCTTAAATCTCGCAGTCTGCAAGTGCTGTGATGCACATTTCATGGAAGGAAAGAAAAACAGGCAAAAATAGCAAGTAAGGTGAGATAGTCATAATTGTGGATCATTTTTCACCATCTGACATCACCTTGACACTTTGTCTATTTGTCACAACCAAATTCAGCAAAACCTGTGGGAGATGATTCTCCTTAGCTTCATTCATCTTTAATAAAGCAGACCTAGCCTTAATTCATGTTTTGATCCTTACCAACCTAAAGTAGTTCAGTTCCATCAATTCCATCAACATTATATGTGCAGAATTCATTTTGGCATTGTTCTCCTGAAATATTGAAGGTCTTCCCTGGAAGACATTGCCTGGATGGAAGTATATGTTGCTCAAAACCTGTATACTGTACATCGTTCAGAATTCATTGTGCTTTGCCAAATGTGCAAGATGCCCATGCTGTAAGCACTAATGCTTCTCCACAGTCATAGAACATGTTGGGTTTCGAACTGAGCACTAAAACAAGTTTGATAGGTTAGATATTTGGATAGGCCCTCTCCTCTTTAGCCCAGATTAATCCATGATTTCAAAAAAGAATGGCACATTTTGATTGGTCTAACCACAAAACTACCTCAGTCCAATTTAGGCCCAGATAAGACGGTGGTATTTTCTGTATCATGTCTCAACACAATTTCGGATGTTTTGCCTGTTACAATTTTGGCTGCACAAACTGTGCACATAGACAATGTAGACAGACAGAGGTTTTCCTGAACCCATACAATGATAGGTCTGATGTTGATGCAGTGCCATCTGAGGTCCAAAAGACCACAGCCATCCAATTTGTTTTTCAGCTCTTTCCCTTGTTTACAAAGATTTCTCTGGATTCTCTGAATGTTTTAATAATATTATGTCCTGTATATGATGATCTCCCAAAATACTTCACAATTTATTGTTAAGAAGCATTACAATTACATTGTTTCATCATTTGTGCACACAGGTTTACACAGTCCAGGCCGTGCTGCATGGAAGGCACTAGGGTTAGCAAAGGTTAGGGTTATGGTTGGGTTAGGTGCCTTGAAGTCAACGGTCACAGCGCTGCCTTAAAGTCAACGGTAAGGGCTTAAAACACCATCATACTTTTTGGTTGAAAGTCAACTCTACATGACCCCAACATCCTTAACCATCCAAATCTGCTTCTTACATACGTTACTGCGTACATTACGTACATGCTACATAATGGTGTTTAGGTAGCCTACAAGATGCTGTGTACCTACTGTGTACTCTACATCTCCAAAAGTGGAAGATTCATTCAGAAGATGATCACACACAATTTCATCCAAGGGTTTTTATAGTCTTAATTGGGTTCAATGGGCCAAGTTTCTTTAGTCCACATATTTAATAATCTACTTATTACAATTACTTCAAAACATAATGTGATATGATATTCATGTGTTATTATTATCCTAAATATAAAACTTGAACAAACAATTGTTGCCATCTTGGTGAGATCACACTTGACAACTCTATAATTCTCTCTTAAGAGAAGAACAAAAAAGCAACATCCATGAGTGCAAGCTAAAATACAACCAACTGTTGATATGAACAAAAATAAGAGGAAAAGTGTGTGTAGTATACATCTCTTCCTACACTCGTGTGTGAGATATGATTAGGAAACACTCTGTCCTGATGATGTGATAAAACAGACAGCAACCCAACCATAACGCCAATTTCACAGGTCTTGTATACTTGGCTCCTCCATGCATATTTGTTTCAGATAAAGAAAATATATGCATTAATAAGATCAAACATTCTGAATCGTAAATATTGCTGTACATAAGGAGCGCAGTATATATGTATTATGAATATCCACTGCCAAAGTTCAACTCCAGTCATATTGTCAATTATAGGAAAGCAAGGCCAACAGGCAGAGTAGCAGAGCAGAGAAGAGTGAGAGTGAAAGAGATAGAGATAGATAGAGATAGTGATAGAGAGAGAGGGATAGAGAGAGATGGGGATAGTGATAGAGATAGATAGAGATAGTGATAGAGATAGTGATTGAGAGAGAGAGGGATATAGAGAGAGAGAGAGAGAGAGAGAGAGAAATGAAAAAATAATTAGAGCTCATACTTTAATTTGAGAGTGTGGAGCACTTCACCACTGCACATATGGGAAATCAGCAGCAGGTTCAAGGCGGGCAGCTTTAGGCACATGTACTCATCTTTCCCTCGACTTGCATTTCACATTTACATACGCTTCTCTCTCTCCCATCACTTCCCAATGCATGTAATAAAATAAACAAATAAACACACACGTGTGAATGCACGCACCCACACAGAGAGTTTGATATTTGTGTTGTGTGTCAAGAAGGCCACTAATCCTTACTAGGAATATAGTACTGAACTGCATAATGTACTTGTAGTAATTGAATTTTTTCTCAAGAGCTCTTTACCATATGCATGGGCACAATATGTAAATGTATTTGTAGACATCAAAGACCTACATTGATATTGACATTGAAAGCATTTATGAAGAAATGTTAAGTGACCATTTAATGAACAAACTAATTTGATCAGCTATGATTAAAATAACGATAACGATTAAAATAATATGAATAATGTAGTCTAATTGTCAGACTAGTGCTTTCATTAGCTGCTGTGCCGTATCCTGATAAATATCCATTGTTGTATGGATACAATTGAATTCTGGCTGTCCAGGAGCATTAGCTGAAAAGTGCTGTCCCAAATTAAATTGAAAGTGATTAAACTGACATAAAAGCACTGAATACAGACATAATGTATACCGTTTAAATCATCTTACCAAACCCTGTAAGGGAATTCAACCATAACATCCTTTCCCTTGGGACAAGTCAGTCCTCTTTGTGACTTAACCACACCCCACTGCAAACTGAATGGGTGGTTCAGGAGAAAAATCAACAAGCTCTCCTCAACCAACAAGCTCAACTAACCAAACAACAAACAGGCTATGCATACAGAAATTCTTGGTTTACTCCCCTTAACAAAATGTTGAATTTAAAATTAGAATTATATTAAATCATAAAAATGTTTTCAGTCAAGTTTTGGTCTCAATTGAAAAAAAAAGAGGTGAAGCACACACTAATCCCGGCGCAGTGAGCTGCCTGCAACAACAGCGGCGCTCTGGGAGCAGTGAGGGGTTAGGTACCTTGCTCAAGGGGACTACAGCTGCTTTCTACTGGTCGGGGTTCGAACCGGCAACCCTCCAGTCACAAGTCCAAAGCGCTAACCAGTAGGCCACGGCTGGTCCGTAATTTCGCACTTCCTGCCTCCGATTAGCTGGTGAAACACCCATTTTGTCTGACTTCCACCATCTGATCATTTAATAGATATAGTTGTTTTGATAAGATGTGGTCTTTTCTCTAATATCCATCTCATTTGTACTTTGTCTTCAGTTCTTTCAAAAGCAGCCTGCTGTCTCTCCACAGGTTGTTGAAATTCTCTTTTACTAGAAATTGTTTGTTTGGAAAGTGCATGGAGTGGACTGTACATGTTACAGCATGTAGATCAACTGACAGCCGTTGTTTAGAATCTTTTAATGACCTTTAATCTTAGCCATCATGGAGAACAGGAATGTGTAAAGAGAATGCATCACACCTAGGTATCCATTGAAGGACTGTGTTAAATAGTCATCCTAAAATAATGCTTGGTCTACGCAGTAAAAATAAAATCAGATAGGGGAGTATCTGAAAATACCTACTGCAACCTTGTCTATCAAACCTTTATTTCTATACAAATAATAAAGAATGAAATTCTCACTGACACTACACCTCCATCAGTTCATAATGGGGTACAGAGGTGGTAGCTTTTCAGGCAACAGCGCCTCAGGAAGAGACGATCATGTCTGAAGTCCTGTCTGACCTACTTGTGTTGTGGCTGACTAAAAGGCTGAGGCCAAGGTGGTCATGTCCACACTCAGAACAGTGTGCAAGTGATGCAGAGCAGCACAAGGAGGAGACGACCCAAACAAGGAGGAGACGACCCAAACAAGGAGGAGACGACCCAAACAAGTGGCCGGCATGCTGGGCCGTTTCTTCTGGAGGTCTGCCAAAGCTCGCCCTCAACTATTCACTTCGTAAATGTGCCCTGTTGCTGTTCAGGCCATTTTGAGCCTCTAAGTTGATGGATTCCATTAAATAACAGCATAGCAAAGTCTAGATAAGATATTAGACTGTTAAATGAACATCATAAGACTGTTAAAAGAAAACACATAACTACAACAATACTGGTTCTTGCACTCCGCTGCTCTGCTCCGTCACTGGCAAGTGTGTGTGTGTGTGTGTGTGTGTGTGTGTGTGTGTGTGTGTGTGTGTGTCTGTGTGTGGCTGTAAACAGGTGATGTATGACTGCAGCAGTACTTACTTATTTATTTGTCTATTTATTATTCTTAACATTGCATACATTTTATACAGTGTATGCCAATGTACTTTTTAACTTTTAATCCCTTCATGGATGGGTTGGCTGTAAACCGAATTGCCCCTCGGGGACTAATAAAGTTATCTGAACTGAACTGAGATAAAAGTATCATGATTGAAGCTTTACACTGCTTGTGGAAAAAGTATTTCTGAATTATTTTCATCATTTTATTCCTCAATGTCTACAGTGTATTTGATGGGAAATGTTTGGTATCCGGTGCTGGATGTGGGAACTCACTAGTGCTGGAGGTTCCTATCACACTCAAGTTTGTCACACATTTTCCTTCAGCAGTGTAGTGTGGTCTTGTGTGTCAGCTTGTCAGTGAGGTCAAATATGAGATTGTGCCCATTTGTGAGTGAGGTCAAATATGAGATTGTGCCCATTTGTGAGTGAGGTCAAATATGAAGTCACCTAATCAGCACTTGTGCAGCCTGTTTATTAAGTTGCCTCTGTATGCAATTTCCATGCTTAGTGGCATTCTGAAATAATTGTTTGATAATAGTTTTGGCATATAGTCTCTTTACAGGGTCAGAACATGATCCCATGTTAACTCCATGAACTTCCACTAATGAAGCATCCCATCGGTTTTTCACATTCATATCACCATTCAACCAGTCATACCCACTGCAGGTCACTAGACTATAAGAGGCTGTTGTGTAACAACTAACTGTAAAACAACTGTACTCCATGATGTTCAGCAAATGTTGTATCCTTAGGGCTGGGGTGAGGGGTGGTGGTGCGGACATCTAAGCCCCGGCCAGAGATTTCCCACAAGCCTCTTCACCGCCTCCCCTGACTCATTTAACAGCTGTACTGTCAGGACAGGACTTATCAATAACAGTGGCATGATCAATACAGTCTGACCTTTTTCTCAATGTCCCATGACAGAGCACTGAAGCTCTTCATATGGGTTACATAAGAAAATGTCATGTCTCATAGGCCTACTACAAATTAAGTGCCTAAAAGGTGGTCCCTCTTCTGAAGTACAATGTACTTACATAAATATTCTTCGGCAACATATCTGACTTAAATATTAGTAGTGGTTTGACCATAGGGTTTGACTCAGGTGGGGGAGAGGGGGACCAGGACGCAGGACCTTTCCTGGAGATGCGCATCCTGTTGCTCCCTAAAATCGAAAAGACGTTGCTACATTTACATCCGAGAAGGAAAGTTCGCGACTCCACCCATTCAGTCGCTTTGGTCGAACTATTGTGAGTACAAGGAGTACGTTTAGCTCTACAGATTGATCACAATCTTTTACGCACGTTTCGATATTTCGTGGCAGAGAAGTCAACTATATTCTCTATGTTGCACAAAAAGGGTTTTGTGACAGCACCCAACAAATACTGTAATAATGTCTGTAAATGGCTAGGCTTTGCCTAGCGAAAGGGAAAGCCCCTGAAGAGGATGTTTGTCGGGAAGCTCTGTGGGCAAATTAAATTATCAAAACAACTCTAACCACTGATACCACATAAAAGACAAGCAGGCAAAATATCAGGACATCTAACACATACCCAGTCTTCGAAGTGTCTGCTGCCATTCTGCAGCAGATCTTCGAACTGTATTGTGCAATTTGCAACAAAATCGTCGTATCCAATCGGAGCGTCGTGAAAGACGGACAATTCAATTTTCTTTCCGTCATAAACCTCAGTCACAAACTCATCGTTCCACGCTGGGCTGTTTGTCTTCTGTTTGGTAGATGTTTGACCCACGCGTGAATCGTCCACGTTTAGGGCGATATAGGTATCCAACAGAAAGGTCTGGGATTTCACTCCAACTGCGTGTCTTAACGACCATGCCGTAGGCTTCAAGTCCAAAGCCTTACAGACCTTTATCTTCAGCAACCCATTGAAAACCACCATGATGCTACCGATGCAACCTTGCTCTTTCTGTGATTGTATCTTGTAGATGAAACAAACAGTAGGACAGTCTTGGTACTGGCCACCGCCACAGGACTCAAACGAGGATCATTGACTTCACATGAATGCCCACTAATTCAGTTCAGTCAGCTTGCGCGCTAACCTGAGCAAATGTCCATATTTCTCCGCTTCCAATAACTACCAAAGAACTAGTTGCAGTTTTCAACATGTACCATAGAGAACACTAACTAATTAAATGCAAAACAGCCAAGTATACAACGGTGCTCAGTGTGGTACCGTTTTTGTTTACGTTTTGTTCTGTCCTTGAGTGCGGAACCATACGTAAACAAACGGATTCACCCCTCTCTGAAATCAAATCCAGCTTAAAATCCGCCTTCGTAGTCGAATCAGTATGGCTTTCCAAAGTGAAAACCAGACGAAACGACAAATGCCTGACACGGTTCTATGTGAACAGCGAGGGAAAATATGTCTGGAGCTCTACTGTTGGTCTTCCTCTGAATCCAGCAAATGCGCTTACACGTTTGGAATTCTTCCTTCTCCACACATGATCGCTGCTAGTCAGTAGACTGTGGCGGCTGGATAGATGATAACATGTAACAAATGGTTTTCTCTTACGGTTCCCAAGTGTTCAATTAGATCTCGAGCACGGCCCGCTCCTGTCTGATTCCCTTTCCCTCTACGTTTCCTGCAAATTACCTCTCCTTTCCCTATCCTATCCCTCCCTTAGCCTGTCTGTCTGCGCTGGTCCAGGAAATGCGCAAAACACGTCAGTTGATAGTAAAGTCAGGCCGGACGAGGGAGCACTGTGCGAGCGAGCAAGATTGGGGCGGCAAAGTACGACAGGATGGAATGCACCTGGGTTACAGGACCACATCATTTGCTGCCTCTAACGCAAAAATCACCGACCTTGGCGAGAGGTGAGATGTTTCGAATGTGAGAATGCCAAATCTTTGCAAGACGCCTGACAACTTCCGCCGAAATTTTAAGATAATGGATTTAAACAAGTAGTTTTTCATATATTTTTGACAAAAATATTTAATTAACTACCCAAACAATGAGAATAGACGACGGAATTCAAACACACACAGTTAAGATAATGTAATAATATAATAAAAGTAAGAATCACTTGATTTATTTTAATACACTGCAACACTATTGTTTGCACAACTACGCAAAAAAGTTAAGAATAAACTTGCCAAGCTGTCATTTGAAAGCGATATCTTGGATAAAGCCCAAATTCATATTGGCTAATGGCAAAACATGGTATTAGGCAGGGATGGGCAGCATTTATGATACATGTATTTAAAATACACGTTACAAATATAAAATAGTATTTTGTCATTTGTATTTAATGGGTTGAAGTAAATGGCCTCGTATTTTGTATCAAAATAATTTATAGTTGTGTATATTTTGTATTTTGTATATGTATTTTTGTAGTTTAAAAATTGCCATATGGTTTTGGTAAAAACCTATACTGTTACTTATGTGATGACATCATAAAAGTGCGAAACAATTAATGTAGCCTCTGACTGGTGCTGAAATTGCCCACACTTGTGATCAGAATATTGAGATTCAGGAAGATGACCTTGTGCACAATGAGTAATGTGTAGGTTGCTCACACACACAATACACCCCCGCTCTCACATCAACCTTGAGAACTTTAACCATCAGTTTCTTGAGAACTTTAACCATCAGTTTCTTGAATCAGCAGAATACAGTACCCCTCCAGAATGATTGGCAGCTCTGCTAAAATTGACTAAAAACAGATATAAAAAATGATCTGTTTGTGATTTATTGTAATCTCACAATGAAAACAATGAGGAAAATCCAACCTTGTGCATTCTCCTCTTTGACTCCCCACTGTTTTTCTATGGAGTTTAGATCAGGTGATTTTGTGTTCAGCACACCTTTTTTGTTTTGGTCTGGACATTTGTTTTGGTTCATTGACCTGATGAATGATCCAATCATGACCCACTTTTAGTGTCTTGGGAAAAATTGACAGATTTCCATTGAAAATGTGTTCAGGTTTTTCTTGGGGTTCATGATACCATGGACTAACGAGCCCACCTAAAGTGTTTCTTCCCAAGAGCGCAATTTCATCTGACAATAGACCACATTTCCAGACAAAATCACTGTAGCATTCAGTAACTCTTGCCATTTACATTTTAATTAAATGACAGAAAAGGCTTTTACCTGTCATGCTCTCTGAATAATTTATTAGCAGTGAGGTCACTTTTGAAGATTTTTGGGGGACTTGGTGAAAATGATACCTTTTTCTGTAACTTTCCAACAGTGGTTCTTATGGAATTCTTTACCTCTCTTACCATGTTCCATACTGTGTGTGGGGGCAAAATAACCATGGGTCTTTGTCCAAGCATGTTTGTCACATTTCCAGTTGATTAGAACCGTTTAATTATTGTTTTAACTGTAAATATGGCCAATTTCAACCAAGTACTTGGTTAGATAGCCATTCTCTGACTTACAAATGTCAACACACTTTCCTTTAAATACTCTAAATGTATTGTATTCTCTTGATTTTCCCATGTTGAAAAATGACTTGGGCAGTTGTCACTCTGTGACACTTTATTTTCATACCTTAGTGAAAAAGGAAGTCATGAACTACTTCAGAAAGTTCGCAGACACTCTGATTAACTTACAGAAGTTGAATATAAATAGGAAAATGCTTCTGATTATTTTTTATACCTGTTTTTAGTCAACTTTAGCAGGAGTGCCAATCATTCTGGAGGGAACTGTACATGGAAACTGTTATGTGGTTCCCCTGCAGCATTGTTCAAAAAGTTACCCTATGTGTCATCCATATCTATGCCCATTGGTGTCAATATAACACTTACACAGTACCCAGTTAAAACCCCAACTAAAAGGGCCATGATCCTACCTGATCAACAACATTACACAGTGAAATATCATTCTGGGCATGCATTGACAATGTCAGAGACTTTATTTTCTGTATTATATGTACCATGTACCAGGGGATTTTGAAGCCATTATTTTGTAGGTAATAGAACTGCACTGGGTTGCTTTAGGTCCACCTTATGTGGCTTTCAGTTGGTTCGGTGGTTAGCTTGTACCACTTGACAAGTTCAGCTGTGACTTCTTGAGTACATCTCTGATACAGTAGGTCAGTGGTTCTCAACCGGTGTGCCGAGGCATTATACACATGTTACACTCCTGTTATTGCCTAGATAATAATGTTATAATAATATATAATAATGACATACTTTACAATCAGTAACCATAAGCCGGTGTGCCTTGGCGTTTTGGTTTGATCTTTGGTGTGCCTTAGCCCCAAAAACGTTTAGAATCACTGCAGTAGGCTATGAGATGTTACAGGCAGGTCAACAGAGTTAATCTGTTGACTATTTGCAGATGAATAGCATGTCTCGTAGGCAGAGAAAAGCTGTTGCTCTCAAACACTGCCCACTTTAGCAGCAGAGTCAGTGTAGGTTTGAAGGAATACATTAAATAGACAGATATGAAAGGTTTACAAAGTGATTTCATGCTCCCTTTCAAGAGTGTTTTTAATATTTTCAAAATACAAAAATACAGTATTTTAAGTGATAAATAATACAATGTTAATGAGCATCATCCTTCAGATTGAGCCAGGGGGATGAAAGTCAGTGTTAAGGTCACAAGGTCACCAAACATCATACTACTGAGCAAGCTTGGCAGGTAGTTCATTGGACTGAAAATGACACAGCTGATATATGAATGTGTTTGATTTCTTCGCGCCTGCCAGTGAACTGTTTTGCATAATGTTGTTATTCATTTAAATTTACAACCAATGGAGATATATTGGATGGGTACACTAGAGAGGGCTTCAGCAGGTTACAAATTAAAGTATTATGGACCATACTGTGGTACAGACTATGCAATAGAAACAAGTGAACCCAGGTGGTTAAGGTACACTAACATAGACAATTGTATACCGTACATATCGGTATGAAGTTTTGCGATGACCATGGTCTTCAAAGATTACCATAGCATATCTCAGCATACCACACACACAAACTGAATCATTTTCAACGTCAAGCACTTCCTTCTCGTCAAGCACATCCTTCTCGCAATCATACAGTATTAGTGTTTCTCAAATTTTTTCAGACCAAGGACCACTTAACCAATAATAATAAAAAAAACCTCGCGGACCACCTAGCTGAAAAAAAAAGAGTAGACCTACTTCAACAGTATAATAACACAATAGGCCTACTCACTGAACCTCCTTGCTTATTGTCTTTGCACCTTGCTTATTGTTTCAGAGGATTCATATGATTTAAACTCGCATAGATGACATAGGTAGTGTTGCAGAACTGTTTGGATTTACCAACCTGGTCTGTTGGATTTACATACAAGTTGGTTCAATATTGCAATCAACTCATCTATATTATATTTTACCACGTCTGCTCGCGGACCACTTGGGATAACTTGCGGACCACACTTTGAGAAACACTGCAGTAGATCATTATTTTCTTAATAAAAAATACTCAGGGATTTTGTTTTCATGTTTTCCGTCCAGTAGATGGTGCTGTAAGCTTTCTCATGACAAAAAACATTTTCTTACTTACTGAAAACACTCAATCTTTTAAAACACTAGCATGTGTTTGCTATCCAAGAGGAACATGCAGTGAATCACTGTGCACCAGCTCTGAAGAACATTTAATGGCATTTCAAGAACTGCATTACTTTTCATGTTTCTGTGCTATTTGTACCTGCATACAATGTACAATACCATACCCCCTTTTATTTTTGTTTTTTTGGTTGATTGTTAAATGTGTGCATTTTTGATGTGATGTTATCAAAAAATGAAGTGGAACTCCGATGCACACATACAGCATTTTAATCAGGCTACTCTTTCAAATCAGCAGCAACACTCTGATGTGCTTTATGAAACACTACAGTGTTTGCTGTTGTATTTTCATTGTGTTTTTCTTAGACATTATTCTGTAGTTCCTCCACTGATCAGTTTCTTTTTAACAGCAAACGTTTTTACACCAAAACCAAAGAAAGGAAAGAAAAATAGAATTACAGTTATCAACACTAAGCACTGCACTGCACTGCACTGCACTGATGTCCTCTCAGGCTGAAAAGTATGGAAATATTGCCTTGTGTTTCAAATGACCCTGTCTGCATGCCTCTTCCATTCCGCAGAAGAGGGAAGTGGACATGTGGTTAGCCAGCGGTCACATACGTTCACCACGCTGACAAGAATTCTTTAAAAGGGTTTAGAAATGGAAATGGTCAACAAAACTGTGAAATGATACAGGTACACAATTGTTGAGGTACATAATGGCTTACCTGGTGTCTATTGTAGTGCTGAGGTTCAGACTGATTGGTGTTCATTTTCTGTATAAGTATTTTCAGTTGTGTGTGGGTATTTCCAATTGATGTGTTTTGCATTTTGAATAGAGGTGCTTTTCCAATGATTGTTGATGATGATGGTTTTCTGTTCTTGCACACAGAGTGTGCAGTTGAAAATAAGACAAGAACGATCCATAACTGTGGTATTGGAAAAGTTTGTCTGTAAAGAAAATTGACACATTCTAGAAATGTGTCCATTGACTGTATAATGTGTGAAAGCAACATGAATTGTGGTATGGTCCACAATAAATAGATGTTGTGTTAATTGTGTTTTATGTTTTGAAATGTCACTCCAGATTGGACAAAAGTATTTTAGCAATTGTATAAAAAAAAAACTGTGTCCCCTCTCCCCTCCCTGTGTGAGACTCCATACGTAGGCATGACAACAAAACTAACAAGATTATAATAATACGATGCATAATGCAGAGCAAATTCTGTATCAGTTCTCATATTAAAAACGTTCATAAAAACAGAATTGCTTTACAAACCATTTGGTATAGCAGGACGCCTCAACGGCCACTTTCCCTTGCATAACACTAAACAATGATTGCAAACTTACGTTATGAGTAGTCATCCTTCATCCTGAGCCAGAGAGTGTTGAGGTCACAAAGTCACCAAACATCATACTGGTACTGAACAACATTGTTGGGTAGTTCATTGGACACAAAATGATACTGAGATGTGAAGCAAGAGATCATAATTGAACATGGTCAAAGTGGTATCAGCGATGGAGGACAATAGACCAAATTATCCAATCAACAATATCTGCTGAGATCAACGAAGTAAACAAAGTCAATGAACAATATCTGCTGATTACAACAGGCCTGCACTATCTGATCTTGTTACATGTATTGCTAAATGGACTGCTAAGAATGCCATGCCAACATATCGCCACATATGATCGCTGCTGTCGGGTGGAAACCTCGTATCTCCAAATCCATTTGTGTTCTGGAAATTGAAAAAAACTTGTATTGTGAAAATATTTCAAAAAACAAAGAGTTAGGAGGTTTCCACCCGACAGCAGCGATATTTAACTGTTGTTCTGACCAGATGTAGCAGGGATGGGCATGTATTTTATGAGTAACTACTATTCATGTTTGTGGCTATAGTGTAGCTGCATGCCTGAGTGAGCAATCCAGCCAGTCCAATTAGGCAGTTCAGTAGCCTAATGGAAAGGTTTCAAATTGTGGTGCTTGAGCGATGAACAAACAGGAATGGGTCAATTATTGCTCCAAAACACTTACCTGGTCATAGGAACCTGGTCATGGCATCATCCAACACATACGTTGCAACTATTATGAAATGGCTTCTTCTGATCAATCACATGAACAAATATGGATAAGAAGAGGAATGGATGGGTGATCCATTATCCCCCCCCCCCCCCCCCACACACACACACACACACACACACACACACATTACATTGTCCATCACTACCAAGTGCTCCATCAGCTCTTCTATGATTGCTGAAGTGGGGTCACCGCAAATGTCAACGTTCTCAAAGAAAAGAGGAACCTATTGCAATGCACCATTGCTAAATTGGCTGTGTGTAAAATTACTTTTCTGTATTAGGTTTCATCATTTGTTTCCTGGGCTTGATCAGTTAAGATACAGGCACATGTTTTGGAGAGATAACTCAGTAGAAATGACCGCTCAGAACACCCATTCTGTTGATTTCCTGCATCCATCTCTCTTAAAAGCAGCGAGTCTTAAGTCTGTAGCCATACTGGATGACCCCCACTGCAAGCAGAATAGCACACGGTAAGCAGATTTCTTAGCACATGATTTTGTCCTCAATTGTATTTTCAGCTTTACCTTCAAATGTCCAAGATTAACTGTAACAGTTAACTGTATGTTGACAGTAATGTATTAACTAGTTCAATTATCACCTCATGTCTAGTGTGAAATGTAATGTTCTGCTGAGCTCATAATGTCATTTTTTCTCACAGGTTGTTCTGTAAAAAATGTTGTGTGAAATCCTCCTCCTCCTTGTGTGCCTTGCCTTGATATCACCCCATGTGGAGGGTTATAACGGTAAGCTACACACTGTGGGTGTGATCTGTTGTTCATATTCATTTACATAGGTCTCTTACTATTATTATTATTAGTCAAGTCAAGTCAAGTGAAGTTTATTTATATAGCGCATTTCATACACAGAGGTCATTCAATGTGCTTTACATAAACAAAACCAAACAATAATAACAAATAAAAGCATAGAAGGGCAATATAGTCAAAGAATAGTTAAAAGGTAAAGATCATAATAAAAAGAAAACATAAAACACAAGGTAAAATCATTTAAAAATAAAGAATAATTAGTAAGCAAAAACAAAGGCAAAACTAGTAAAAAAAGTAATAAAAGACAAAGTAGAATAATTATCAAGGCAGATTCAGAATTTGTAACTCGGCACAGTTAGCAGAAAGCATCTGAGAACAGTTTGGTCTTAAGTCTAGATTTAAAACTGGCTACAGTTGGGGCCTTTTTGATGTCATCCGAAAGTTGGTTCCACAGCTGAGCCGCATAGCAGCTAAAAGCTGCTTCACCATGTTTAGTTCTAACTGTAGGTTTTACTAGCAGGTTTTTCACCTGGGACCTGAGAGGACGACAAGGTGTGTACTGCTGAAGCATGTCTGACAAGTATTTAGGTCCTGCTCCATTTACTGATTTATAAACAAGCAATAGTGCTTTAAAGTCAATTCTGTGACTTACTGGAAGCCAGTGCAAGGACTTAAGAATTGGAATAATGTGGTCAGTTCTTTTAGTTTTTGTTAGAATCCTAGCTGCTGCATTTTGTATCACCTGAAGCTGTTTAATAGTCTTTTTAGGAAGGCCTGTGAACAGTCCATTGCAGTAATCAACCCTGCTGGAGATAAATGCATGAATGAGTTTTTCTAAGTCATATTTTGACATCAGCCCTCAGTTTGGCAATATTTTTGAGGTGGTAAAAAGCTGATTTAGTTATCGCTTTCATGTGGCTGTTGAAATTTAGATCACTGTCAATTAATACACCAAGATTTTTAACAGTATCCTTTGCCTTCAACCCTTTTGTGTCAAGGAGAGTGGTAACCCTAAGTCTTTCCTCATTTTTACCAAATATAATTACTTCAGTTTTTTCTTTGTTCAGCTGAAGAAAATGTTGAGACATCCAGGTGTTGATTTGTTCTATACACTGACACATAGATTCAAGAGGACCATAGTCATTTGGTGATAGAGCTAAGTAAATTTGTGTGTCATCTGCATAGCTATTATATGAAATCAAATTATTTTGAATGATTTGTCCAAGTGGGAGCATATAGAGGTTGAATAATAGTGGCCCCAAGATCGACCCCTGGGGAACACCACAGGTCAAGGACGTTGGTGTTGAGGTACAGTTTCCGATGGCAACAAAGAAGCTCCTTTCTTGTAGATATCATTTTAGCCAGCTGATAACTATGCCTGTAAATCCAACCCAGTGTTCTAGTCTGTGTAGTAAAATATTGTGATCAACAGTGTCAAATGCTGCACTAAGGTCCAGTAGCACTAGGACTGATGTTTTACCTGAATCTGTGTTGAGGCGTATGTCATTGGAAACCTTAATGAGAGCTGTTTCGGTGCTGTGATTTGCCCGAAAACCAGACTGAAAGTAATCAAAATACCCATTAGATGTTAGGAAGGTGGTTAATTGATTAAAGACTACTTTTTCAATAATTTTGCCAATAAAAGGTAGATTGGATATGGGCCTGTAATTGTTTAGCATGGAGGCATCCAGGTTATTCTTCTTGAGAAGTGGCTTTACAACAGCTGTTTTCAGTGACTTAGGAAAAGTGCCAGACAGCAGTGATACATTTACAGTTTGAAGGACATCTGCCATTATGAGGTGAAAAACAGTTTTGAAGAAATTGGTAGGCAGAGTGTCTAAGACACATGTGGAAGAGCTGAGATTCTGTACCGTTTTTTCAAGTGTTTCGTAGTCTATCAAGCTGAACTCTGACATCAAGTTTAGTTTCCCTCTGTTTGTTGCTGGAAGTTCAGGTTGTTGAATTTGTAATTGAGCAGATATGTTGAGTCTGATTTTGTCAATTTTACCTTTAAAAAAAGATGAAAACTCATTGCATTTATTAGTTGAGAGAAGTTCAGGCGCTAATTGTGAGGGGGGATTATTATTATTATTATTATTATTATTATTAATAATAATAATAATAATAATAATAATAATAATAATAATAATAATAATAATAATAATAATAATAATAACAACAACAACAACAATAATAATAATAATAATAATAATAATAAAAATAATAATAAACATTACTTATCTCTACAGGTAATCTAGGCATACTTTGTGAAGATTTGGTAGACCATCCCAACAATGATGTTCTGAAGACAGCTCTTGGCAGACTTAGGTTTATAGGACACAGCTGTAAGGATATTCAACAAAAATACCATATTAAAGAGGGTAGGCATCACCCTTTTTGAATAAGAGATTTATTTGATAAAATGTGTTATTTTATAATTTTTCCATGGGCTATTTTTGTAGCCTGACGAGCCAGTTCTAGGCTACTATTTTTGCACATCTCAATTAAAAAAACTCTATGTTACTGTGTTTTCAGATGGCTTGTATTACCTCATCACGACCAGTGGGGTGGTGTACCAGACTTACTGTGACATGACCACAGCAGGTGGTGGCTGGACTCTGGTGGCCAGTGTGCATGAGAACAACATCTATGGGAAGTGCACTTTAGGGGACCGCTGGTCAAGTGAGCAGGGAAACAGCCCTAATTGGCCGGATGGAGAGGGGACATGGAGCAACACAGTGACCTTTGGAACTCCTGAGGGCGCTACCAGTGATGACTATAAAGTGCAGTGAACAGTGTTTTCAAAACTTGTATTTATTACACTTCTAAATGAATGACCAAGATACCATATTTAAATGTGGTGTAAACAGAATGTATAAAAGATAGCTTTTGTGCTTTGCTCTTCGCAGAATCCTGGTTACTATGACATTACAGCAAAAGACGTGTCAGTGTGGCACGTTCCCAATACAAGTCTGCTGAAACACTGGAGGATTGCTGCCATCATGCGATACCACACAGAGACACATTTTCTCCAACTCTACGGAAACAATCTGTATCATCTCTTCAATGTGCGCATCATACAGGATTACATACGTACACATAACGTCATTTTGATGATAGTGCTGTATCTTAAAGGTCATTTAGCATTCCTTTTTCATTTCTAGACCTTTAAAGTGAGGTACAATGCTGGAGCATGCCCGGTCAACAATGGGCCTGCTATTCCTGTGGTGTATGATTTTGGAGATGCGGAAAAAACCAAACAGTTTTATGGGCCATATACAAGAAGTAGGAACAAAATAAATATTATATCAAAAGAGTTAGGGTTTACAAATACATGTGTGCATCATAGGGTTTAACAAAGATATGTTTGCATTGTATGTGTTATATACAAAGGAAATATATTTAACATTAGAAAATAGTAGAGGTTCATGGCTTGGTGATTTCTTGTTTGCTGATGGTTGCAGCTGAATTTACTCCGGGCTACATCACCTTCAGGGTGTTTAACCATGAGAGAGCCGCCATGGCCATCTGCTCTGGAGTCAAACCCACTGGGTGCAACACTGAACAAGTAAGACTTACTGAGCACTCCCTTTAATAGAGCCAGCATCCTAAAGACACGTTAGGTCATGTTTAAGGAATTGCCAAGGACTCTACTTGACAACTTCAAGGCAACTTTACACCAACAAAATATGGTTAAAAACTTAGACATAAGAAAAAAACGTATCTAAAATTCTTCTGTCTGGCAATCCCAAAATAATACAAAATGTCACAGCAAGACATGAGATGGGAATTTGCTTTGATGCCTAAAATGGTGAATTTGGACAATTCAAGAAAGAACAGGGAATTTAGAAAACAAAGCAAAGGATTTACCTCATCACCTGAGAAGTTCTATGGCTTTACATGTATTGATCTGATCAGTGTTTTCTGACTGGAAATGACTTTCATGTGCTGCATTTGTTTCATTCAAGATTCTAATGGATGGGGCAACTTTTGCATGACCGTCATTTAGTGTTAGTTGTCCATGGATAACTCAAGTGCTGCAGATACAAAATATTGCACAATATGGCCCAATTGGTGTTGTAATAATGCTCAGCAACATCGCTTCAAACTGTGCTTTCTGTATCTTTAGCCTTGTATAACAATCACTCCTGTCTGTTTCAGTACTGCATTGGTGGTGGGGGATTTTTTCCGGAGGGAAATCCAATCCAGTGTGGTGACTTCACAAGCTTTGCCTGGAGTGGTTATGGGACCAATAGAGGTTGGAGTACCTCAAAGGAGATTCTCGAATCGTCCATGCTGCTTTTCTACCGCTGATGTTCTCCCAACAGACAGCATGACTAAACTTCAAGTGTGGCACATGCCTTTGTTTTTCAACTTGTATTTACTATTTACTATTTACTCTCACACTTTGACTGAATAATAAACAAGTGAGTGGTTGGAATTAAACCGAATAAACGCATGAAAGTACATTTTAGCCACAAGGTGGCAGCACACGCATGCTTCACAGTGATCTAAAATAAGCTCTGCAAATGTATAGTTTGATCCTAGAACCTATTTTCATTCATTCAGAGGTGCTATCACAAAACAAGATCCCGAATGCCTTGAAAAAACATTTTTTCTGTGCTTATATTCTGCAGGAAATCACTCTGTGTGTTTGTGTGTGTGTGTGTGTGTGTGTGTGTGTGTGTGTCGAAAAAGAGTTGTGTCATGAAATTCCATGAATCCTATATCCATAACCAGTACACTAGGGACAGCAATACAATATAGGCTATTTTTATCCGCTTAAAATTAGGTTTTAAAACATTGCCTTAGATCTACAACGTAAAGAATAGATGGGCGACCAGCTGCGCTCTTCATAGGCTATTCTAAACGAAACATGCATGGGGAATGTGCAATAACTTTGCTAAAAGTGTAGATTCTATCTAGTCCCAAGATTGTATCATTTAGTGTGTATTAGAATCACACGCTTATTTCCCCTTATTCTCCTGATTTGATTTTAGAGTGAGTGCTTTTCCGGGGATTTTACAGTAATTTACAATGTCCATTTTAACATGTAGTCTTTTCATTTTTCAATTCCAAAATATGAGGAAATATTTGAACATGTGCTAAAAATGTTTTACCTATATTGGCAATGTTTAAAGAGACAGAGGTTAAATGTATGAGGGTGTCAAGCGTTCGTTTGGCCGCTCTGCGTTCTATACCCACAGCACCCCATGATGCCTCGCGAATCCAGGTCAGAAAGAAGTGCCGCATGAATACCCATGAATAGAAAGTTGTGTTCAGTTAAGCGATGAAATCGGAGAAGGTCGCTAGCTACTTTACTCAAACTGGTACAGCCAGCTATGGTTTCCAGTTGTATGGCGTTTTGCATTTTTATCTTGACTCAAGACCCAAGGTAACACAGTGGGGAAAATACACATAAAATAGGCTACTGCTCTGCGGAGATGGTCACGAATGTCCAAAGCAATTGATCCTATGCTGCTTATCCATTTGTAGGTGTACAATTAAGTTTAGACTGAGAGGCCATGCCGCAAACCTGTGGCTGCCCAGGGGAAATATTAGTAGGCCTTGGCTTCGTCCAACTGCCAGTAGACTTGGCTTCGTCCAATTGAATCTTTGAAATCTTATTGACATATTTTAAGATTTAATTTTCTTCTTCTAATTTTAGTTTTTCAAAAATTTCGAAACGCTGGAGTCTCAGAATTCGTCAGGAAAAAAAACAATTTAAACTTTTTCTAAAATCATGTCGACCGAAAAAAATGTGTGTGAAAGATCTCATAATACCCACCTGCAAGTCATTATGTCAAACTCATTAGGACGGTCAGATTTTTCATTGTGAAGAAGTGTAGCGTGAGCAAATGATGAAACGAATTCATGCATTCAGTAGGCAGTAGTTTACAAAAAGCGTGCCTTAGACTTCTAATCATACATAACAACGTTAGACTGCTCTTCTTCCTCTTAACCAGGTCAAGGCAGGCTACAATGTATAGAAGACACGGCAGACACACTTAAAAATATTTCAGTGGCACATTAAAGGATAAAATGATTTATTGTAATATATTAACTAACTAACCTCTTCGCGTTGAAAACCACTCTTTTGATTCATTGCTTCAAAATCTAGTTTGGTTCTTTTGTTGGGCCAGAGGCTAAGCCCCCTCCTTCGTCCTCCACACACACACACACACACACACACACACACACACACACACACACACACACACACACACACACACTATATACTTCTTGTAGCATTTCAACATATGATGCTATTTCAACGACATTAGAAATGTGATGTCTTTGTACTTTTACCTGAAATTAATTTGTTTGTATTTTATTTATCTTTTGCCAATATTTAGTCTTGTGATCACTGGTTAAAAATAATAATAAAATATAATAATAAATATAGAATTCCCTAGGAGTGAAAGTACCCTACTATTATGTTTTAATAGAATATTTTCTTGATATCAGCTGCTGACTTCACATTAGACAGAGAGGCTGAGCCAGGAAGGTGTGGTGGTGGTGGTAGCCTAGCAGTAGGCCTACCCCAGTAAAAGCCATGATATTGACAGTGTATAATGATAATAATCATCATCATAATAATCATAATAATAATAATAATCATCATAATAATCATAATAATAATCATAATAATAATCATAATAATTGTTAGCCTTTTTACTGCTGGACAAAAAAAACAAGTAAATAAATTCCTAATAAAATAAGCAAGCAACCTTTCTGTGTGTGTGTGTGTGTAAGAACAGAGAGAAATTTGTATTGAATTATACTTATATTAAATTATATTTATTTGCATAAAAGTGACCCATAACACTGTTCTTCAGCGCCATAAACCTATTTAGAGTATAAAACGCACAAACACTGAAATATCAAAGCACTTTACAAATATTTAGACACATTTCATGGAGGAGAAAATGTAGAATTTCAAAGGAAAGAAGCATACTGACATGACATACACATTGTAGACCTACACACAATAATCAAATATACTCTCTTCACACTTGCATACATGCTCTCTGTTTATCTCTCTCTTTCTCTTTCTCTCAACACACTTCTTTCTCTCTCTCTCTCATCCACACACACACACACACACACACACACACACACAGGTTTAGACATGAAAAGGTAGAAAACCTTCCTGCGGCCGAAGGTGACGGGAAAGGTGCTTTCGACTAAAACGATTGTCTGAATAGAGTATCTAATATGAAAGGATGATCCTCCTGCTGAGATGTGACAAAAAAGAGAGGTCAGCTTTATGAAAAGTGTCGAGGGACTGTTTCCTCCAAGAGTCTCGGTCAATTTGTTCACGTTAATAAAACAAACGTATTTTTAAAATTAACATCGAACCATATCATGCAGGCTTTACAGTGTGAGAAGAGGCAGCGCCTGTCTGCAAAGGCGTTATCAACATGCTAGCCATTAGTCTTTCAATTCTCACAAGAACTATTTGTTTGTACCGATTGGTCCCACTCTTGCCCAACCGAAAACTTTCTCTTTTTCTGGTCCAAGTTCACGGGAGGTCAACACTGTCGTCGCACTTAAACATCAAAGTCAGAGTCACTGTCCGTAACAGAAAGGATGGTGCCTGCGTCCGCTCGCTCCATCAGACTGGACACGCTGGCGGTTGGGGACTCGGCTGAGCTGTGAGGGGTGCAGCCTGCTTCGGACAGAGACCGTAGGCTGCCCTGGCCCAGGCCGTGGTGCTGAAGCCTGGAAGAAAAAAAAACGCACACCTTTCAGAATGCGCCGTTCTAACTTTATATAGCCTATAGAAATATGAACAGCGAAACGCACAGGGAGGGAAACCCGAATTATTGGCATACCACTTCCTCACCTTTCACAGAAATGCAGCCCACAATAATGTGTCTACAAATGATAATTTGTCAATATAGGGGACATTTAAAAAAAGCAATGTTCATCCAGCAGTTAGCCTGCCTCAATCTATAGTGTTTCCTTTTCTGCTTGGAATGTTTGGTAAATTAATATGTATAAGTATAGGCCTAAGATTAAATGTTCGAATGCATTTTTTCCTACAATTGGCATAGCCTTGGAGTTCTTTGATATTTTCACAAAGGTGTAAGGCAAGGTTATCTATAAACATCAGTTGCCTGCTTGTAAGAATAAAGAATTGTTCTATCTAATAACCCAAATATGATCAGCCTCTTACGTCTAGCCTATACACAATTACCGTCTAGCCTACTGGGTTCAGAAAAAAGTCATGGCGATTTTTCTCATTAACTTGAATGTTAAAATAATTTGCACATTAACAGCTTAAGGTGTCCCAAAAGTCTAAATATTTTGTTCAACTATGGGTTACGCTATGCTTGAAATAGCCTGCATTTTAAGAGTTTAATGTAGAACTGTATAGTGTATTTATCCCAGCTGTCTGAAAACGCTTACTTGAGAAATGCATATTTACCCAGTCCAGTGACTTTCTGTCTCTTTATCATCCACATGTCCCCCTTTTACCTATGGTTAGTTTACATATTGCTATGTACAGAAGTCTTCCGTATTAGAACACAAATAGAAGTAGCCTACCATATATTTTGACGCACATTGCGAGAAAAGGTTTTCGTTTTCGTACGCCTTTACGCAGTTTACGCACGCTCCATGTTTTCACCTTTTAATGAAATATGAGCTGTAAACTCACCTATTTTTGGCTGCTGCAGCTCTATCTCTTTGCCGCCGGTTCTTAAACCAGTTGCCCACCTGGGTGGGCGTTA
The DNA here is from genome assembly GCF_046254945.1 of Alosa pseudoharengus. Lineage (NCBI taxonomy): Eukaryota > Metazoa > Chordata > Actinopteri > Clupeiformes > Clupeidae > Alosa > Alosa pseudoharengus. Next base: position 6,574,661 of record NW_027468664.1, on the reverse strand, counting down.
GTCCCGTGGCTTGTGCCAATTCCCTTTTCTTGCTGGGGTTTGGATACGGGTCCTGGAGATACCATTCTCGTAAAAGTCCGCGTGTCCGTTCTTTGAAACAATGTGTCTTCTGCTCTCCATCCCAGATGGTCCGAGGAAGAGGGAACTTCTTTCGTACTCGGTACTTGTCAACGGGTCCAAGGGGCCTTCCGCGGAGCTTCTCGGCTTCCTGATAGTGCGCGTCCAGCCACATAGCCTGAAGTTTGCCGTGAGAGTCTTTAGTGAACTTATGGTTCTCCAGGATGTGATACAACTCGCGGAAGCTCCCAGTATGATAGGCAACCACAGCGCGGGCTCGCTGAATGGACTCGTGCTTGTTAATGGCATCGCAGGCACCCGGTGCCACCGGCAGGGACCATAGAAATCGGCCAAGTCTCTCAATGTCTCCTGTTTCCTCCAGCGTCTCACAAACGCTGGCCACCTGTTCGGCCGAGAAGTTTAGGCTTGGCAGCTGAAACATTGGCAAATCCTCCGGGGACCGGGCTCTGGGAAGGGCACCGGCCAAGAGCAGGGGCCGGTCCGCGAGGCTAGGCAGGAAAAGGTGTGATGGGTAAATCTCTAAGGGTGACCGGAAAACCATGAGGCCGCCGGACCAAAAATCTTGACAAAGGGACGGCAACAAAATAACTACCTCGAAATTCTGTGGCTGTCGCCTTCAGCACACACTAATATTCCCCTTCATCAAGTCAGAATGTTCACCCGAAACATCTTCTTTCCCTTTTCTATTGGTGTTCCTGATGTCGTCCTGCAGTTGTCATGGCAGCCTTGCCAATCACTGTCAAGCTTGGCGTCATTAGCGCGCGTGTTCCACCCCTCTCCACTTTTGCTGTGTATGCACGGGTTTAACGGGTGCACCAATCAGAGGCGACCTCTCCCTGTAGGATCCCACGAGCAAGAGAATGCGACTTCAACTCTTTCAATGTCAGAGTGTGGAAGGTAGAGAAGTTATTGCCACTTTCCATGCCTTTTCAAAGAAAAGGTTGTGTATTGGGTTTATCGGAGAAGGCCGATGGATCTGAATATGCACGTCGTCTGCAAAACCTTGTAGTCCAAACTTTTGGGCCGAAAATCGTCAGGGTTATATCATGAGAGAGTCGTTTATTGAGGTTTTGGGGGAAAACGTCACATATAGCCTCATTTATTGTAAGTGTATTCACCCATTATTATAAGTGTCTTGCACTACATAGGCATGTAGCCTCTATGTTTCTAGGGTATTGTAGACAGTATGTGAGAAATTGTGCCGTAATCTTTGTCTGTGTTTGCCAACAGTTTCAGCTGTTGTTTTCACGACTTTCTCTCTTGACAGACGGTCAAATTTCCTCTTGCGCAATAGGCTATCTCCATTCAGTTAGTGGAAATCGTCTTTGGGAAAAGATTGACTTGTCAAGCAACGCTGCTCTAAATAACATTCATTTACATGTCTTTATTTAAACAACGTGTCATTGTTTAAGCAACGATTGTAATTAATGCCGCAAACAGGTTAATTCATTTGGACTAATTGTCTGTTTATCCTGAGGCTTAGTATTTAATTGCCCTCTCTCCATTGGGAAACGCCATTCACCGCGGGCAGCCAATCCGGGTCTAACAGTAGACCCTCTTCAGTGCCCTGCGCAGAAATGTAGGCAACAAATGAGTGTCAAATATAAAGTACAAACTTCCGGATTGATGCATAGGCTAACAAAGTTGACAATTAAGATAATTAAAACAATACATGGAAACGACGCGCGAAATTTATTTCTGGTCTGTTACATGCAAGGCCATGTGGGATATGTTGCTTTACACATTTGTGACATTTTGACGTAAGTGTAAAGAACATAATCACTACTTCAGCAGACAGAAGTCGTAAGCTCGCCCCCCGCGGATAAGCGATTATCTGTCTTGGTTACCGATTAAGAGAATGTTGAAATTTCTTGCAAATACATTGACATCTTAGCAAGAAGCGACCTCATCGCGAGACCTGGGTTTCAAAAGGAATTGTGGAAGAGTAAAGTAGTCTCTGTCCTTTTAAAACAACATTGAGGTCAAATACAACATTTGGTCTGCAATTAATTCTGTCGTCGCATAAATACACCGTAGACTATTGTTTTGTTAGCCTATTTATGGAAGAAACGAACACATTTTAATTAACTACCACAACAGAGATGTTGCAACAACTGCTTTGATCGTAAATTATCGCATATTAACTTAGATTCACGAATTACAAGTTTATGCATTTTTCCATAGGGAGTCAGCAGTCCTGATACGAGACAGGCCTAATGCACCAACCTAGTCTACGTATACGTTGTGGTGGCATGGGCTTTCTTTGGAAAAGCTTAATTCAGATATTTTTCACGTGTGTTTAAATAACTTGGTGCGTTTGCTTATAATTAATTGCCAAAAACTATTACGCCCCGTCGCACTTTATTCAGGTACTCAGCCGCATGCGCGGTTCCCATTTTTCACAACTTTCGAAAGCTGTTCATTTATTGCATACACGTTTACCAGCAGTGACCAAAGGCATCAGAGAATGGCAGAGATTATTTCACCTATATGTCAGTGTGTGCAATCACTCATTGCTCACCTTTGTCCCAAATGAACAAACCTCGGAATCACCTGGCATTGCTATGATTTCCATTTCAAACACTAGGTTATTCTTTCGTAGACTGCATGTAACAACGCATGGCATTTGTGGCGTGATATTGTCAAGAGAAGGTAGACTACTTGTTGTTGTAATATTTAGGTTATGTTGAAGTTATGAGCTTAAGGCCAAAAACATGAAGTAACAAGGCTTTCTGTCTTGTTTTGACATAATTTTAATTAGGCCCATCTATGGAAAGCGAAAGACAAATACAAAACTGGTGTGATCTCCATCAACAATTGAGCCTACATGAAATAAGTGGACATTATTTAAGTTATCTAAGTTGACAAGAGCAAATTACAAGTGATTGGCCGATTCGTGACACCTCACCTCTTTTGCGTGGTGACACCAGGTGAAAAGATATTTTCAGGCCAGAGATAGTTCGGGTGTTCATAACTGACCAACATATGTTTTATGAAATGCATAGCTGCTTTTTGATGAAAGGAAGTAAAGGAATTATGACAAAAAATTGTGGATAGTCATTCACACACACACACGTATATTTTACTTTTAGGAATTGTAGTTGATGATGATTAAATCTCCTCTCAACAATCATAATGTATAGCCAGCAGCATACACTCAATGCTGTTTACTATTTTGGAATTTTAAAATGACATTTGTGACATGTATTTCAATTGATGGGCACCCTGCCAGTATGTTTGTTTTGTCAAGTGAAGACAGTTAGTTAGTTTTAAGTGCATTCTACTATATAAACACAATTATTGGATTTAATGGGGCTACGATTGACACAATGAAGTTTCAGTATCTTTTTTATGTTCATGTTTTTGTAGAATTGTAGAATTTTGTAGAAAGTTTGCACAGCTGCACCGTTTATATAGCAGTTTATTTACTGTGAAACACATACGACCAAGGCACCACAGCCTACACGACAATGCACCCCGTGTCAAAAAATAATACCATAAAATAATTATATACATTTGAACAAGATCAATTATAATTTGTCCAATATTGAATACTCGCAGTTCACTGGGATGGTTATGAGATTTGGGTTGGTATTTTCAGTGCCATAGTTGCTCAGCACAGCAGCATAAGTAGTCATAGAGAAATAGAAGTGAATCATTTTTAGTGAAGTCATGAAAATGCATTAAAGCAATGCTTTTGTAACACAGTTTTTTGGGCAGGTCTAATTAGTGATGTGGGTGGGTGGTGGTTGTTTGTAACATTGGGTGGAGTCGATACTCCCTCCATTCAGTGTTTTCTCTGAAGGACCACCCCTCCACAAGCACACACTCCTCCTTGGTAGAGCACATGATTGACAGGCAGGTCCAGGCCCATATTGGTTAGAGACATATTTGTCCTTCATGGGTCTCATAGCAATGAACCAGCACAATTTTTGCATCATTATAGCAAAGTCAACACAATTTGTTATAGTTTTGTTTAATAGAGCATGAACCTATTGATATAAGCCAAATCTCCCTATTTACACCACACTTACAGCTTATTTTTTATGTTCACCCAAAAGTTGAAACAATCTTTGTGTGTATGTTACAACATTTATTAGCTAATTCATGCCTATTTTTCAGGCATGTAAAATTTTAAATGCACCAGTTTAACTTTAACTGATTCGTTATAAAATAATGAAGTGTAGCTCTTTAAGCCTACTAATGTATGTTTTTGACTGATGTAGGTATGTATATCCATAAAGGTAGAGGGAGTATATATTATTATAATATTATTATAATCTATTATTTAATACATTCATGAAATCATAATCCATCATAATTTGAAGTGAGGGACATTAGGGTAAGAATGACATTAATGTGCTGAAAACATTTGCTCTGTACACTGTAACTTGTGTGTCATAATAAAACAGCTGTTGTTGATGACATGATATGAAGGTGTCTGTTTAGTATTTATTAATAGCATTTTAGCAAATTAAGTGAAAATATATATTCCAGCCTTCTATTTCTACATAATGCCTAGTTATACTGACATAAAATCATTCTGACTGATGCATGTTGAGTCTTGGAGTGGGTTGGACCGCAAAGGATTAAATGGTTGAATTCGCGGCTTGGCTGGATTCCTCCACCGCACTTGAAGGAGCCTTCGAAATGGGACAGCATATTCCTGCCACTGTGATATATTCAGTCATTGAGGCCAGCCCTTAAGGATGTGCCACCTGAAGTGAGATAGTAAATCTGATTACTACATGCAAACAGAGTATCTATTTCTATTATGCAAACAGGGCATCTATTTCTATTACAGACCAAACGAGTATCTGGTCATCTCTGAAAAAAAAAACTATAAGGACTGTCATTACCTGGACTTTCATTACCTGGTCCACAGGACCACAGGTATAGGTGCCACACTGTTCTCCACATGCTCATCAGGGCCTGCTATGAGGAGAATGAGACAAGAGATATGTTTCCTGCCTGACCCAAGGTGAGGCTTACCACATGCCATCTGTTTACCATGAGCATAAGATAATCAAAACCAGCCAATGCAACCCTCCCAATGGTCATATCATCATGATGAACGAAACTGTTCTAGAGCATGAAATGAACCCTAGGGGGCTCAACCCCCCACAATGTTCCACTCCGAGTTTCCCCCCTGACTATGGCTAGTAAAAGTCTTCTGGCATGCCAAGCGGGAAAGAATGCTTTAAAGCATGAAGGCCATCTCTGGTGTTACCCATCTCTGAAAAGGTCTCCACTTAATAGGCTCTTTGAAATCACATCAGATTGGGTTTCTGCTCAGTTGTAGAGTGTGCGAGAGCGCGCGCCGTGCTGCTGTGAGATGGTGCGGTTTCTCCCTTTGTGCACTCTGCCTCGTGTGGGTAGCAAACTGCAAATAACTTGGCCTCTTGGTTTGGATCATGTCAAGGTGATCTCACAATCGTGCGGCAATGCATTCACATGGACGCCAACAGCGTGGTGCATTTGTAAAAAAAATAATAATAATAAAAACTTGCAAGCTTGATGCTGCATTCCATACAAGTTGAAGCTCCAATCTGTGACTTGAGCATGATGGTCACTGGTGCATTCTGAACCCTCGTCATTGTGTGTGTGTGTGGAGCCAACGTGGCTGTGTCTGAGGAGGCTGGAGGTGCAGAACAGGGACAGGGCCATTGAGGGTAGGAGGGGAAGATCATCAGGGACTAAGGGACTGGAATGTAATTAAGTCTCCTTTCCACTCGCTAGGCACCACTGGTAGAATTAAATGCTAAACAGTCTCTAAACTCTATAAAAATTCAATCCCAGCTCAGCGGGCAGTCTCACTAGTCCTCCCCCTCAATCTCCCCCTTCCTTTCCTCTATTGTAGAGGAACACAACAGTTTCCCCATTCCACACTTGCGTTACATTTTTTTTTTTTTTGCGGCAATTTGGTCTTCTGTCAGTTCTGACTGATTGAATGTTGTTGTGTCCAGTACATCTGAGGTCGTATATGACATGGGTCAAACACTGTAAAGCTGTAAGCTGAACACTGTCCCTGAGAATCTGAATGGAGTCCCTGCACTGAGTATGGTTCATAAAAAGGAAATGAATGAATGTGCAGAAAGGTCGATATTCAAATGTCCCTTACAAGGGGATGCCCACGTCCATGGTAGATACCACTTTACTTGCAATCCTTTATGCAATCCATAGAGAACATCCACCTTTAGAATGTATAAAATGTAAAAGCTACACCATGTATAGCACCATTTTGTCACAAGTTCTTTTTTTTTGTGATCAACTGTTTATTGAGTTATATAAATGGGGACGGGGACGGGGGGGGGGGGGATGCGGTTACATGAAATAATAAAATGATACATGATATATAAAAGCATACACCTAATTGTGTTAAAAAGAAGAGATTAAAAATGCAAAATGACAAAAACAGGTATTTACAGAGAAAGAGAAAAGAAAGAGCACTCAGCAACATGTATTTTATACACACAACTCATCACACAAGAGGTATGAGATCTTTGACCCTGCATATTAATGCCTCCCATTTATGTAGGGTGGATCTGTCACAACTTCTTAATGCAGTAATATAATAATAATATTTAGAGAATGAGCTTCTAAAGGTTTCTTACACCAATTTTCTAGAAGGAAATAACTTACAGAATGTATTTAAAACACACACACCCACATTCTGATCCATCTCTTTCTTTATATCCTAAGCTTTACTGTCCAGAATAAAATAGGGAATCAATAAACACGCTAATGAAAAGTTGGGTAAAGGCTGTGATTTTCTGTTAGTGTAATCTTGACCACATCCAGTTATTGGTTAACTTCACAATTGTTACAACTGTTCTATGATTTGATCATAACATTGAAATTGCACGGACATCATCCTTTACAATCTAACTTCTAACTGAAACGAAACTCCCTCCCAGAAGATGCGCTCCCTTCAAAAAAGAGATATCTTTCAGTGCCATTACACAGATGCATTTTTTGTGTGAGTGAGAAATCCATTTGTGAATTCCCACACACAGACAGTCGTGTCCAGGTCGGTTAGTAACCTGTGCCACATGTGTGGAACGTGGGTAAATTGTCTGGGCGGATCAGGGCTAGTGCTGCGTCCCTGCGCGTCTCTGTCAACCCTGCGGAAGACCCCGCTGTTGTCCTGCGGAAGACCCTGCGGAAGACCCCGCTGTTGTCTGTCCTTGCCTCCCTCACTTCCCCTCACCGCCCACTGCTCGCCTCTAACCTATTCAAAAAATCAATTATCTCTGGAGAACAGCTGTAACCCCCGTCCACAACACACACACACACACACACACACACACACACACACACACACGCACACACATACCGAGTGTGCGCACAACACTCTCGTCCATCCCTGCGTCGTTCTCTGCTCTCCGCCACTCACTCTCGAGGTGAGGAGGAAGACATTTGAAATTCATCGCCGCATGCGGCGCTGGCCCCTCCGCGCCTTTAAACAGCCCTTGTCCTCTGAGCGACGCGTGCTTTTTTGCTTTTCCTTTAACCTGATGACAATTTTCACCCTCATCTCTGCACCCCGCCAAGCCTGCCAGCCGCCGGCTGCTTGATTGAGTTATTTATGAAGCAACACAGAAAGCAAGGGGAGAGACGTGTGAAAGGAATGGGTGATTGTGGAAATGTCGGCGGTGCTGTTTGGGGGTGATGGCTGGGAATATTTATGTTCCCCCCCTTCCCCTTCCTTTAACCTTCAGAAAACTGAATCCAACTTCCCTTCCGAGGCACTCAAATACATGAAAAAAAACGTCATTCCCATCAGGAACAACACTCTTTTGGGTGCCATGGAGATCACATGTTGTTAAGACATCTCTATCAGCCGTGTTGTACAGAAGGGAAGATGTGAAATAAGAAACGCCTATGTGCGCGCGATGCACAGCCCGAACGAGAGAAAGAGAAAATGAGGATGCAAAAGAGGCACCTGTCAAGGTGATATGAAATATTCAAATGCCCCCAGCGGATGTACAGAGAGGGCCAGATCACTCTCCACTCCCCGTCTGGCCCTTAATTACAGCCTCCCACATATGGGTCACCGTCTTCCACTTCACACGCATAAATCTTTTACCAGCGCACACTGCCGCTTGTGTTGCATCGCTGAGTTGCAAACAAAAAGTCCGCCGTCTTTCTCCTCCGACCATTTTCACAGGCCCCAGCATGAACTCCGCAGAGATCTGTTTAGTCTGTAGAGAACTGAAGTTGTGCCAGTCGTCGTTTTTTGGCCCCTCAAGAGATGCTTGTGGAGATGGAGCAACATCTGGAGTCTGTTGTGACTGTGCTTCCGGCAGCTCTCTTTTTAAAGATCCATGGTCTTAATGTCAAGGGCACGGGTAGGCACACTGAATGAGCAACACAGACCATTGGCAGAAAGTGAAAGCCAGGCAGCTGGTGCATAGTGGTGATGGTCACTGCAGGACTACTCTTAGTGTATAGAGTACAAAGATAGGCTACTATAGCTATAAATGCGAGAGATACTTGAGTTGGATTCCTGGAAGTCGGTTATGTCTCTCTTGTGAGTGTAGTGGGAGAGTTAAGTAGATCACATTGCATTGCAGTCGACTCTTTCTGAAATATGGATAAATGATGTGAAATATTAATCTGGTTGCATTAAGCAGCTAGTGATCTGTCTGATATGCGCGGCACCTTGGGCCTGATGGAGTTTCTGTGTAAGAGGAGAACAGTGATTAGGCATGTTGGGGGAAGGCAGCGCAGGTGAGCAGATGCGTTTGAGGGAATAGGAGAGAGAGAAATGGGGGGATCAAGAGGAGGGAGGAAGGAGCAATAGAACAGAGAAAGAAAGTCAGAACGAATAGAGCCTGAGAAGCTTGAGGTCCTGAGAAGATCTCAGCTGTAATAAAATGGCGTGATATTTGTTTCAGGTAAATATTGTGATTAATTGGGTAAGTGGCTTTTCAGATTTTCTGAGAAAAATATGGAGGGAAGGTATTAGACTCATATGATTTGACAAATCAAACATATTCCGCAGTGCAGAGAGAGGAGGGACCGTGAAAAGACACCAGTACAAATAATGACATTAACAATTAGTAACGCATGTCAAATGTCACGGTTGTGTTTCTTGTCTTTATTTGTGTGTGGTTAATGATGTCTGGATATTCC
>NW_027468664.1:6545445-6560445 GCF_046254945.1 Alosa pseudoharengus | reverse complement strand
CTCACTGGTGAGTCTGAGGTACTGAATGTGGCAGGAAAACACATGAGTCAGGGGGGAGGACGGAGAGAGAGAGAGAGAGAGAGATAGAGGGAGGGAGAGAGAAATAGAGGTGCAGATCTCTATCCACTCCGGCTGAAGGCCCCATTAACTTGACCACTTGCCCTTTGCACACAAAGGCCCCAACAAAGAGCCCTGCGCCTCCCACCCCATCCAGCAGCCCTCTGCCCCTCCTCCCCAATTATGTGCCATTAAGTTCACTGTGCTGCGTCAAGATGGTGGGGGAGCAGAGATGGCACACCCTTCTCTCTCTCTCTCTCTCTCTCTCTCTCTCTCTCTCTCTCTCTCTCTCTCTCTCTCTCTCTCTCTTCCTATCCCTCTGTTTAAAAGACAACACACACACACACACACACACACACACACACACACACACAGACACATACCCACCTCCCCATAACAAATGAGTGCTTAGAACACTCAAATATCACAAACAAAAATAGCACCCTTATCTCTCTTCTGCACAAAGAGTGCAAAAACAATAATGCAAAAAAGGCAGAACCAGTAGCTGGGAGAAGTGCACAGTGTGGAGTAGAGAGACATAGAGGGAGGAGAGTGATGCACACGTACTGTACACAAGACACTTCTTTCGTGCACACGGGAGTGGGGAGGTGGCTGATCAAGTGCACGTTGATTCAGATGATTGTCTGTTGACTCACGCTGGCAAAGTGATCATTGTTGTCTGTTGTCTGGAGGGGGCTGGTGGTGGTGGTGGAGGGGCTGATTAGCGGGGCGGTCGGCTGAAGAGGGCGACCCCATGGGGGCATGGGCCGGGGGCCGGGGCCTCTCCAACACTGTTGCCCAGGTCCCCTAGTGCGTCGCTGGTAAACCCCTCCAGATGCTAATGGCCAAAATCTGCAGTGGAGGATCGTCTGGGCGATCTCCCACTTAAAGACAGCAGACGTGCCTCCGTGTGAATGGGGTACCTGACAATCTGCCCGCGGATACACTCCGGCAATAGGCCTCTCTCCCGTAGGAAGGATTTCAGAGGGGAAGATAAACAGCCACAGAGACGGACGAGGAGAGAGGTGGGCGCCAGGGAGAGATAGCGGAGGAGAGGAGAGAGAGAGAGAGAGAGAGAGAGAGAGAGAGAGAGAGAGCTGTGATGCAAGCATGCCCATGGAGAGAGAGAGCAGAGTGGAGAGCACACAGGCGTAAGACGGGAGAGCAGAGAATGGGGAGAGTCCAAAAGGCGAAAAATTAAAATTCATGACTTTCTTTCCAGCCGTGTGTACGAGACAGATTAAGCGCGTGTGTGTGAATGTGTGAATGTGTGGGTGTGTGAGTGAGTGAGTGAGTGTGCGTGTGTGTGCATGTGTGTGTGTGTGTGTGTGTGTGTGTGTGTGTGTGTGTCTGTGGGGGCATTATCTGCCTGCTCCTGCGCTCTCTTCTCTCCTGACGCGGGGGGATTAGTGGATAACACAGGGCCCTCTCAGGACCCCGCCGAAGAACAGGAGCCCGTATCCAACTCCCCGCCTGCACCTCCTGCAACTCCACTCTCTGCTCCCCCTCTCTCTCTCTCTCCTGCACCTCCACTCTCTACTCCCTCTCTCTCTCTCCTGCACCTCCACTCTCTACTCCCTCTCTCTTTCTCTCCTGCACCTCCACTCTCTGCTCCCGCACCTCCACTTTCTACTCCCTCTCTCTCTCCTGCACCTCCACTCTCTACTCCCTCTCTCTCTCCTGCACCTCCACTCTCTACTCCCTCTCTCTCTCCTGCACCTCCACTCTCTACTCCCTCTCTCTCTCTCCTGCACCTTCACTCTCTACTCCCTCTCTCTCCTGCACCTCCACTCTCTACTCCCCCTCTCTCTCTCTCCTGCACCTCCACTCTCTGCTCCCCCTCTCTCTCTCTCCTGCACCTCCACTCTCTACTCCCCCTCTCTCTCTCTCCTGCACCTCCACTCTCTACTCCCCCTCTCTCTCTCCTGCACCTCCACTCTCTGCTCCCCCCCTCTCTCTCTCTCCTGCACCTCCACTCTCTACTCCCTCTCTCTCTCCTGCAACTCCACTCTCTGCTCCCGCACCTCCACTTTCTACTCCCTCTCTCTCTCCTGCACCTCCACTCTCTACTCCCTCTCTCTCTCCTGCACCTCCACGCTCTGCTCCCCATCTCTCGAGGAGTTAGACTACAACCCTTGGCAATATTGTCAGGTGCGTTTGTACGGAGGATTTGGGCTCAAACTTGCACGAGCATTCACAATACAAAAATTATTTTCATGCATTGTATATATTTTTTTTTCTTATAATTTCTTATAAGTAATATAAGTTATTATATTGTTGACTATAGCACTTTTATATGGCTGACAAGTAGTGGCGGTAAAGAATATTTCATTTTATTATCTGGCTCTTCACAATGCTAGTAGAACGCTCCATTGACTTGAATGGGATTTTCCAACATTCTACCAGTCAATTATATTCATGTAATTACTGCTGAAAACATATAATGGCCGCTGTCAGTGGCAACAGGTTTTGTGCTTCTGATTTACGTCTTTCATATCACTCCGCAAGTAGTCCGGTCACTTCTTGTAATGGAACTTCATTCAAAAGTGAAAGCAGACGGTTTATCAGCTGTGTTCTAAAGAATGTTTGATTCAAGCAAGACCGGTTCGCCCTGTCGGGACTTATTTTCCCGATAATGCCCGGCGTTCTATACATTATACATTATCCCTTATTTGTTCTGCTGAATTTGTAGGTATTTATGGATGCCCAGATCAAAGATTTGTCTGGTTATGTTGCTTATTGGATCATAAATGGCCAGGGAAACAAAGAGGAATGACCGAAGAATTTGTTGTTAGACAACTCGTCGTGGGTGTGGAGGGGGTTCGGTCTGGGATGCCAGACACTACTGTTGAGTCTTCTGGAGGTGTTGTGGGCATAATTTCAACAAAACACTGATGAAGGTGCTTGCTTGGTAACCCCAGTGAAATACTCACAAAGGCTACTCTGTTGGTGATGTTTTTGCGCACAATGACTATTTGGCTGTTTTGTTCTTACTGCTCATGCGGTCCCATGATGGAGGGCCGATACATGTCTTTGGTACAACATGCATCGTGTTTGTTTTTGCCCCCAGCATTTATGTTCTGCTGTGTGTTCTCTGATTGGAGAAGCAGAACCATGCTGACAACTACGAGGGATCATTGTAATGGAGTGATTAACTCCTTATATTACTGATAACTACTCCACGGTCTGTATGTAAGTACAAATAGCACAAATCACTGCTGGTGCTTCTGCGATCTCAGAGTAACTATTCAGGTGTGATGACCATCAGGTGACCGCTGTTCGACCCCACTTGTCAACACGGCCACTCAAAGTGCAGGATTGAGAAACAGGTAACCTTACCTGGAGCCTAATCCTGGTTGAGAATGGGGCTGAAATTGGAGCCACCCGCCTGATCCCTGGTCCTAATTGGAGGGTAATTCTAACTGACTTATTAATCCGGCCTCCTAATTGGTGAGTAACTCAAGACGGACGGCTAATCACAGCGGCTCTTGACGCAACCCAAGTGCTGCCCATTGTTCTTGAGAGTCAGAAAAATATTCGTGACAACTGTAGCTGCCCATATTCAGTGTCATGTCATCAACACCTGGCGACCAGTTCTGTGCCCCCCCCCCCCCTCCCCCCCACAACCACAAACACACACACACACACACACACACACACAGACACACACACACACACACAGGGCCATTTGGGTGGAGCGCTGTGTGAGTCACTAGGTGCTTCGGGCCAGAGAATGCTGAGGTCCCTGCCCCAGGTACAGCCCTTTTGTGTTGCCTAACTGCGTTATGGACGTCGCTAAGCCCTGGGGTGTCAGCCGGATTCTGTGGCTTTAAGTGCTTTACATGCCAGGAGCTCTTTTGTCTAATGCACATTTCTTAGGTGAATACATTGCAAGCACTGGAAGATTTGCCGGGGAATTGTGTTGTATGTATCTTGATCATCATTGATAGAGGTGCAGACATTCATTTCATCCCAGAATAGCCTTCGCTTGCATCTGTCGCTGACATAGGAAATTGATTTCTTTCAACGAAACACTAGAAGGTGAAGAATTCACCAGAAATAATGCAATAATACAGTTTTTCAGATTTTGATACAATCGTACAATCAAATATGTCTGAGCACCCGGGAAGATGAATGACAAATTCTAAGATGTGCTAAGAAGTGCCATCTGAAATAATCATATTTCTGATCACTTTTCACTTTTCTTGCAATCATGAATTCCTTTTCATGCTAAGGAACCAATACAACCAAAATGCAGTCCTGTTGTATGTGCTGCATATATTGCTTCTTTGTACACAATAACTAACCTGCCTTTCTTTCACATCATCCTATCACTGTCTGAAGACCACACTGCCCACTGCCCATTGCCCATTACCACTGACCCTAGTATTCTGCTTGACAGGTTTGTTCTTCACTCCTCAGTTTGAAAACTCAGTTTTCAAAACCTCAGAAGCTCAATAATGCAGTTATCCTCTTTGCTTTGTAAGAAACTGACTGTAGGGTGACACTGACACAAAAAAATCAAAGAGAATCTGTCTTTGATATCGTTAACAGAGAGAACAGGTTACCCAATCAGAATGCTAGATCACAGGCATATAGATACACGACAGCTTCCTTCATGCACGGAAAGATTATTGAGGTGAGGCGGACACAGTGACTGTGTAAGTGAGTGAGGGTGCGTTCGTGTGTGTGTGTGTGTGTGTGTGTGTGTGTGTGTGTGTGTGTGTGTGTGTGTGTGTGTATCTGTGTATGTATGTGTGTGTGAGAGAGAGAGAGACACAAACACATGCTGAAAGAGTGAAGGAAAGGGAGAGCGAGTGGGAGACAGAGAGGTTACGTCTCTCCTCCAAAGGGTTCAAGAAACGTATTCAGCCTCCAGAGACTATTTCATTTGGTCCTCCCTTCCTCCCTCCCTCATTCAGAAGGCGTCTCTTTATCAGAGTCAACACTCCAAAGCCCGTCTGATAAACAGTAATCTCCCGCACGTGCTGTCCTGTGCCCCCCCCCCCCACCACCACCACCACCCCCCTGGCCCCCTTCAGCACGAAGGACCCTCCAGCCTTATCGCCTGGCCAGGGGGGGGCACAAGGGGATCAGCCATCAGACCGATAAGGACGACAAATCCAAATTGCATATGAAAAATATTAAAGCATTACACTGCATTAATCTGCGCGCCGCATTATTCTCCTAATCACTGAGTGTGTGTTGGAGGTGGAGGAGAAGGAGGCCAATCCTCCTCATCATATAATGGCCTCGGTGGCAGGAGATGGACGAGAGCAGATAGGGGTGGGTGGCCGAGGCGATGGCCCCCAGTCTCCACTTTCATTCCATTTCACAGTATAAAAAGCATCAATGCAATTAGAAACATTATTAAAGTTAAACGCCAAGCACCCCGCGTTGTTTATCTGCTAATGAGAGCAGTGTGGAGGCCACTTCCGCCGAGGCTCCCTGCCAATCCTCTCTCTCTCTCTCTCTCTCTCTCTCTCTCTCTCTCTGTCTCTCCCTCTGTCTCTCTTTCTCTCTCTCTCTCTCTCCCTGATGCATTTTAGACATTTTGCTCTCTCTCTCTCTCTCCCTCTCTCTCTCTCCCTCTCCCTCGGGTCAAACAAGGAGAAGGATGCTCAAGTGAGCAGGTGTGAGCATGCATGCATGCATACATGAGTGTATGACTATGACTTTGCCACTCTGCATGCATGCATACATGTATGTTCATCATGTTTATGTGTGTGTGTGTGCGTGTGTGTGCGTGTGCGCGCGTGTGTGTGCGTGTGTGATCTGAGGGCCTCTCTCCAGCTGACCTTGGGCAGCGGGCGGCCGCATGTGTGCTGCTGTTTGCGCACCTCGCGCCGGCCTCAGGTCACCTCCTAATCTGCCTTGATCTCCACCTCATCAATGCAGCGCGACCAGGGGGATCCCCAGAACAATGGGTGCTGAGAAGCACATTTATGAAATGATTCGGCTCAAATCATATGCTGGGGCCCAAAGCCTCTTAGCACCCTGTTATGTGATCACTCGGTGGCCCTGGCAGGTTCTGCTGGGCGTCTAGAGTCTCGCTGAGCTGATCCACTCACTGTGCTGGCCATTGTCATTACCAGTAGTGCCGATGTTGTTGTTGTCATCACTACCCATGTTCCACTTCTCTCTTTCATTATTCGATGCCTGGATGAGATAACCAGGCATTAGTGAGCCCCATAGAAATGTGTTTATAAACCCTGAAGTGGCTGTGCATTAATATCTTAATGAACATAATGTTAATATCTTAATGAACATACCGTTAATATCTTAATGAAAATACTGTTAATATCTTAATGAACATAATGTTACTGTCATTAAATGAAGGTTAGGTTAGCTCTATTCCCTACCACAATATATTACATTTTTTGTTTTAAATTATTTATTTGAAGTACACAGGACAACAGTGTGTGCAGATTTACTGAATATATAAAGAATTGATGTCCGATTTGATCTTTGCTGAATAGCCCATATTTACCTCAACATTAACACATGAACAGGGAATTGGGGACAATATGTGCCGTATATTTGAACATTTTCTGCTTCAAAATGTCCCTTGTCAGCACAAATGTGTGCCTGTGTGTGTCTGAGTGTATCTGGGGAAGAATATGTTTTCCCTCCACAAGCTATGCACCTTTCTTTTCTCTCGAGCAAAATTATCTGCATTATTTCACCTTCTGCAGTGCTTTTTGTCTGCTGGGCAGTCATGCATGAGAAGAGCATTAAATGAGATTGAAAATGCCTCTCGCCGAGAGTGTGTGTTGGGGAGGGTGATGGGGGTGAATGAGTGTGTGTGTGTGTGTGTGTGTGTGTGTGTGTGTGGGGGGGGTGATGGGGGTGAATGAGTGTGTGTGTGTGTGTGTGTGTGTGTGTGTGGGGGGGGGTGAATCTGTATGGTGTGTGACAGGGGGCATATGAAAACTGTCCCTCCAAGAGCCATAAATGCAGATCAGCCCCAAAGTCGGGGCAGAACGGAGGCCTGATGGGCTGGGGGGGGGGGGGGTTTGTGAGATGTCACTTCGGCCAGCGCTTGCCACACGCTCATCCCTCGGGCAAGAGCTCAGCCTCTCTCTCTCGAGTGCGTCAAGCCGCCATCACTGCAGATGTTGAATGATGCAGTGGCAATCATCTGTCAATGTGTAATTTGTTGTTTCTTTGTAAGTAATGTCAACAATAGACACGCCAGTCATTGCTAGAGTGACAAACGGAATGACTGAGGAAAGCTCACTGAATCTCAAATCTTTCAGCAGGGGTCAGAGGCAAAGTCTAGTAGAAACTTTGGAAGTTTGTGTGTGTGTGTGTGTGTGTGTGTGTGTGTGTGTGTGTGTGTGTGTGTGTGCGTACTATTGTACTTCACTTGATGCATTAGCTGGTATAAGAGACAGGCCTGCAGTATGCAGAGGAGAGTGCAGACTGACAGTATAGGAACCATCTTCTGGTGTAAAAGTTGACTCTGTGGCGATGACAGAGAAAGCAAAACAAGAGCTGGCGCTTGTCTGTAGAAAGCGGTGACAGGGTCTGTGCAATCATTCACTCCAGCTCTGATTAATAGTCACTCATTATTCACCCTCAGTACACTAAAATTACGCCTGGGGGGAAACACCATCTCAGCGCACAGCAAGGGGCCCTCCTCAATCAGGCCCCTGAGCCAATCAGGAGGCAGGCCCCGGCCCCCTCCAACGGCTCAATCGGGCGGAGCTCTTAATGTGCAAAGAAAACAGAGGAGGCTAATGACATGTTTTACATCTGCACACGCTCCAGCGAGAGGAAACAGAGGATGAGCAGGAAGCGTGAGGATGAGTAAGACGCGTCCGCGTTTACGTCTGAGCCCATTGAGCAGAGAGGTGCAGTGAGCAGCCGTCCCTTAAGATGCAGTCTTCTCTCTCAGTCACACAGCACTCAGTCATATACTGTTGTGTTCAACGTTGGTGTGCATTACAGACGAAGAACCCATAATATGCAGTAAAATAACTTGAGCTATTATGTGCACAAGTGTAGTTTATGTTTACTTGCTGACCTTCCACACAGATCATTTCTAGACACGTTGTTTTATTTTCATTTAACACTCATTTGACATAATCTACTGAGCAGAAATATACAGTAGGTAGCTATATCGTTTTGTGATTTAAAACTGCTTGCTAAAATCTTTTTTTGGTTCTGGAAGCCATAAACTAGGTTTCTGATTTTAAAATGTACATAATGTATAAACCTTACACACATCTAAATTCAAAGGTAATTCATAATAACTGACACACAAATATTCGCTTCAGAGGCAAACCACATTGGTAAAGGAATACTATATCTACATCCTTCTAAAGTGATATTGATGGCTGAGAGAGTTGATATACTTCAGCAGGCCTTGGACAGCAGTGGAGAGAGAACCCATCAGATTACCCTCCTCGCCTCACAGTTCCAGCGTTCTGTTTTAGCTCGGCAGACAGACGGGGGAAACCTGTCAGTCTCCCACTCTCCATTCTTATGTCCTTATGTTCTTATTTAACATTTTAATCACCGGCTGCCATCAGTCAATAGCTTTATTATCTGGTTAGCTGGGAGCCTCTATCTTGCCATCGCCCTGTAGAGTAATTGCATTGTGACAGGGGATGATGGGAGCAGGAGAGCCTTTCATTTGCAGGTTAGCGTTTATCAGGCGGCGGCATCGCACCGAGCTGTCTCACCGCCATCAACTCACCGGGGCCGCCTCCCTGACGCACGTCCTTCAGGTAACTTTGGGCCACAGCAATTTCTCGCTCCCTTCATGAGTGTTTGCCGTGGCTGATATGAGGCGCCACTCCACAGTTGTGCGAATGGCTACAATGGCTCAGAGAATATAATATATTCTGGAGTTCCTCCCATTTATATGATGTGTATATCCGACATACGTCAGAGATAGGAAAGCCAGTACAGCCTGAGGCATATTTTACATTCTGCTGTAGCGCATCATTGTGACTGACAATGGGCCTGTAGACAACTGGACAGAAGTGTGGGCTGTTAAGAAGAACAGTTCCTGTCTTCATGCCTGCTTGTTGTAGGAGGTTAAGTGTTTTATAGGAGATGGTGGATGGTTTAGCTGGTGACAGTGACTGTGGCCTGACATTAGACCTTGTGTTTGAAAGAGCACCTGTGGCCGACCACAGATGCCTTCCTATGTGTGCGATCATTAGAGCACAAAGGCCCGGTAAGTGGCCACACTTACTGCCTGTGTTGGAGCACGTGTCAATAGCCGTGATTCATTGGTTGTTTGACATTCGTTTTGGCGGGGAGTTGATCTGACTGGCTCCCAAACAGAAATCATCGATTTCCTGTCTCCTGTCTTTGTGGTCTTTTTCTGCCTCTCCTGCTGTCCGTGGCAACCATTAGTTAAGTGTCTTTAGAGTGTCGGAGTGCTGAGGGTGGCTTAGTGCCCTTTCCTCCTGCAGCAGAGTTCAGAGGAATTAACCTTGATTGGGATAATTGAGCTCAGGCCAAAGTGGATTGATTGCATTTCATAAACCTCTATTCATCTCCCAACAACCCCCCCACCACCCCACCCCACCCCCCGCCACCGCTGAGCACATCCTCCCATCCACTCTGCTGCCTTTTTCTCCCACTGACAATTTGCTCGCCAACCCCCCGCCCCCCCCCCCCCTCTGTTGCTGCTGCCGCCACCAAGACGTCGGCACTATGTTGTCGTTTTTTTCTTTCTCTCTGCGTGTCCACCTCTGGCAGAGAAGGTCGCCACTGGACAGCCGCTGGATGGAGACAGCTGTATTTATGACAGACAGCCGACAAATATGCACCGACAAGATGAGTGACTGGGGTCCTGATCTGCACGAGCAGCCCGAATAATCGTCACTTAGTCTCCGACCGCAGGAGGCTCTAAGTGAAGCCGGCCGCGAACTAGTCCACCATAGCGGAGACTCCAGGCGTCACTTTTGCTTGAACGTGTGGCACAGCATATTAATAGGAATTTATGCTTGTGTGCACATAATGTGTGTGTGTGTCTGTCTGTCTGTGTGTGTGTGCATGTGTGTGTGTGTGTGTGTGAAAACCAATGTGACTGTGAGTGAGTTTTGTCTAATGTATGCACTCCTTGATGGTTGAGCCATTTTTTTGGAAGGGAAAGGATGATGTGTGGGGCTACAGTCGATATCATAAGCAGCTTACGCCCTGTCATGTCCCACCTCTCTCTCTGCTGATAGAGGCTTCGCCGTGTGACTGCTTCCTCTGTCACCACAAGATTACTCCGAATGAATTTGTCGCCTTTATTCTCTTCTGGGCCAAGAAAACGCAAGAGGAGATTGCTTGTTTGTTGCGGGGTAAAGTGTGTGCAGAGAGGCTTCTGTGTCCTCGAGGAGGATAAAAAGCCCCCGACAGGCTGTCCTTGGCCTCCTGAGAACCCTCTCTCCAGCACAGGCATGCAGGCAATGTTACCAGACCCCCTTCCCAATACTCCTCTGAGGACTTGGTTGAGATCACCTGGAAGGACGACCTGCTTGGTCCAGCAGCGATGGAATCTGGGCAGGTGTGTGACCTGTGCGACCCTAGTGAAGCTGCGAGAGAGGTTGGGAGTGACAGCGCTCATCAGTGTATTGACGTGTGAGACCAAGTGACAGGGCATAGGGCATTAGACGAGCAGGACAGGACAGGGCAGAGCAGCGTGGTGGTGGACACAAACATGGTGTGAAGGTACGAGCGCCCGTCACATAGCATAGGCCACGCATAGATCTGTCATCTGAGTGAGGTCTAACCCCCAGCAGCAGCTGTCAGTTCCTTTTTCGCTCTCTGGATCTGTCTCTTTCTCTGTGTTGCGCTTACGAGAGCCTGAGGGCAGTTGCTCCCACCGGCCCTGAGGACTCTGGACCTAACAGCCTCCATATGCCACATGCTAGCAGCTAACAACCTCCGTATGCCCACTCAGGGCCAGGGGCACCACCACCACCACTCTCACTCTCTCCCCATCAGCAGAGGGGCAGTTGGTGAGGGGAAGATCAGCAGAGGGGAAGATGGTGGCCTTTCTGGTACAAAAGACTACAAAGGTACTCTAATAGAAAAATACCCCTGGAACCTCATGTCATGTACAGTTTGGTTTTCTATGGCTTTATGAATGAGCTGAACTTGCAGTGCAGCAAGAGCAGGAGTTGATGCAGAGATGTTCCTCTTTCCTCCCCCTCACTTCTCTTTCCATCTTTTTTCCCCTCTCTTCTCCTTTCTTCACCTCCTCTGCTCTCTCCTCCTGCCCCCTCATTCCATCCGTGTTCCTCTCGTGCCCTTTCTTATGGCAGATGATCAGTTCACCTCAGGTCTGGCTCAAGGTTTTTTACCATTCAAAGTTTATCTCACCACTTTTCCCTTTGGGGCATTTTGCTTTAAGTAGGGGATACTATAAAAAGGAATCCATTGAATACTTTCTCTGTTGCTGGAACATCGAGTGACCCTGCTTTCCTTCCTTTCCACTGACCTCGGCCCTTGCACTGTAAATACTGGCACAAGAAAGGCGAGATCGATGAATGCCTTCGTCCTGTATTGACAGGCAGGGCAACGGTCATGTCCGTGCTGATGATCCGCTTCACATTCTCCTGTAGGCCAGCTGCCTTGCGACTTCGCTCTCCCTTGACCCGGAGAATGAATTCATGAATTACTTTACAGCAATCGTGGAATAGCGCACTATTTGTATGAAATCGTGTAACATTATGTCTCTTCAAAGATTATCTTTGCCGATTTGTAAATAAATCCACATGTACCATGTCCAGGGGCCAGTGGCATGCACAAACTAAAAGGGCACCTATGCCACAACATTGGGTCCCAACCTCACCCAAATGGTTATGATGAATGGCTATTTCTTGGAAAAATAACTCCTAAATGATCATTTCTAGCAGGTTTTGTGGAAAGAAATGGACAGATTGCGATTTACAAATAATTATGACATAACCATTAACAATATGTAAGGCATCTAGCTGTGAAAAAATATGACAATTGCAAAGCATGATTATCACATCCCTATATCAAGGGTGAATAACATAGCCCATGGTGTATGATTGAGGGGCCCAATTAAGATATTTCACATAAATCCTGTGAGATACCCTGTCTCTCAGTCCTCCTACATAATTATTTACACAGATCAGGATCCAGATTTTGGAATTTGGTCTTTTTTGGTTCTTTTCCGTTCCGAGATAGGGTGAGGATCTGCTGTGACATGACTGCTTGTGTTGTTAATGAAACGCTGAATGCCCTGGCCTAAAGTGCCCACTGAAAATGAAAATATGGGCAGTGCAGATGTGATAACATCAAGATGTCAGCTAGATATTAGCCTAACTGATCTGGCTCTTGCAGAAATACAGAAAATGTATTTGGTAGTACCCTAGACTATAAGACTGTAAGGCACTACAAATCTCATTTGGGATTTTTTCCCTTTCCATTGCCAGGGCACTTCATAGTACCGCAGTGCTATTTAATAGGGCACTTCATAGTACCGCAGTGCTATTTAATAGGGAACTTCATAGTACCGCAGTGCTATTTAATAGGGAACTTCATAGTACCGCAGTGCTATTTAATAGGGCACTTCATAGTACCGCAGTGCTATTTAATAGGGCACTTCATAGTACCGTAGTGCTATTTAATAGGGCACTTCATAGTACCGCAGTGCTATTTAATAGGGCACTTCATAGTACCGCAGTGCTATTTAATAGGACACTTCATAGTACCGCAGTGCTATTTAATAGGGCACTTCATAGTACCGCAGTGCTATTTAATAGGGCACTTTATTATTTTTTTCTTCCATAAGAAAGGCACCTGTAGGGAAGCTCAAGTTTATTCCATTGTCAGAGCACCTACCACATATTTTCCACTGCAGGGGCATCCATTAGGAAACTTCCCTACATTGATGCAAGCAGGGACGCCCTTTACTTCACTGCATCACATTTTATCCACTAGAGGAGCACCTACGTTGGCACTTCTTTCTCACGTGTAGTACAATTTATAGGGCTGCATTCCACTGCATTCTGTACTGGAAATGACACCTTTTGGAACACTGGCATGTAGGGGCAGCATACCGGGCACTCCATAATGGAACCCTTTAGAACACTGTCATGTAGGGGCAGCATACCGGGCACTCCATAATGGAACCCTTTAGAACACTGTCATGTAGGGGCAGCCAGAGCCATATGGCTCTCGGGGCAGCATACCGGGCACTCCATAATGGAACCCTATTCCAATGGAAGGGCACACATAGGGAACGGCAAGTATAGGAAGCATTACATTTACAACACCAGTGGGTCACTCATTTAGACATGTTCTTCAGACTTATTGTTTGAAGTGCCACTCTAGAGGGCACTGAAACATTTTCCTCATGTAAAGGCCAGCCAGTAGGACACTTCTGAGGGCACTGAAACAGTTTCTTCATGTAAAGGCCAGCCAGTAGGACACTTCTAAGGGCACTGTAACATGTTTTTTAGCCATGGGGGCACCAGGGGGATGGTGCACATCAGTGCCAGTGGGAAAGGTGCAATCCATGAGTGGTATTTAGGACAGTTGTGTGAAATAGAAAAACTCCCTAACTGTAGGGGGAGCCAGTAGCAAAAAAAAAAAAAAAGAAAAGAAAAAAATGAAATTGCATTGGATTGCTTTAACCCATATCACAAGCACTGAATAGCTTTGCCTGGCTCTGCTCATTTTGCACTGGGATTATAGTCTGGAAACACTGTTCACAAATTGAATCGCTGGTCCTCCAATCAGCAGCCAGTGTGATGATGTTAAAGTGGAGCATTTGTTTGAAATAGTTACAACAATACAAGCAATAGCAATGCTAGGACGCATCAAAGAATTAAAGCTTATTAAGACTAACATATCAGCTTGCATTGTTAGTGGCAACGTACTGTATGAGTGATTTCTGATTGGTTCAAGACTGTCCAGTAGTATGTCAATTAATCCAAAGTCTACAGCCATTATGATGCAACGACTGGAAACAATTCCCAATGGCACATGACCAGACCCTATGTACAAAGTGCTTTTCAGTGGGGCTATACTAGGCTATGAGTAGCCTAAAGTCTACATAGGTGTAGGTATAGTCATAGGTATTGCAGGTGTACAAAACTTCAGTGTGAATCCTGCAGACCGATAGACGTTTGAGTGTGCACTCACGTGGCTCTTTTTCTCCGCTGAGCTGCTTTCACATTGTGTTCCAGGAGCGAGTAAAGCCTGTCCTTGTCCAGGGGTCGCCATAGAGATGGCGGCGCGGTTTTCCCCCCGCGCCTCAGTGATGGCCCTCTCACCCCTCTCTCCCATCCGCCTCCTCTGAGCCATCTACAACAATCTCCAGCAGGCGCCTCCCACGGCGGTATCTGCCCCCCGCGCATCACCCTCATACCTCCCCAGTCCCCACACACGGAAGATTTGAAGAGCAACTGCCCACTGGAACATACAGCATAAAGAAACCTATTAAGATAAGGTGTCGGACACACACAAACACTCACACTCTGTCAGCGTTCCACCCCCATTTCATTTTCGGAGGCGGGTGTTGCGGTGAATATTATAAACAAACAGAAGCCCCAAATCGCTTTTAGATTTCATCTGACCTCTGACCCTGCTGTCAGCAGCCAATCATAGAGGTCCCTGAAGGCAGGTGCCTGAGTCAGGTGATTCCATTTCAGTTGCCAGATCACATCCTTGGAAAAAATGAAATGTTTTAACACCCATTTGATCTTTTTTGAGTCTTTGTCATGCAAGATGTGAATAATATTGAATATATTTGAGTGCAGTTCGCATCCCTGTTTCTGTTACCTACTCTCCATCCATGTGCAGTCGGAATAGTTTTGCATGGCCTTGAATAAAACAATTAACCTCTCCAACTTCTCCCTCCCTCCCTTCCTCCCTCTCTCTCTCTCTCACAGACATACACACACACACACACACACACACACACACACACACAGCACACACACAGCACACTTCCTC
>NW_027468664.1:6465445-6540445 GCF_046254945.1 Alosa pseudoharengus | reverse complement strand
TAACATCAAGAAACCCTAGGAAGGTACAGTGCAATTCTATCCATGATGTCAAACCAGGTCAGATGAAGCTGCACGTGTACTCTGAGGGACACGTCCACAGGACCTGTACAAGTTAGGAGTAATGGCAGTATTGTGATATTTATACACCATTAGTGCATGTTGCATGTCCTCTACAAGATGAAGACATTCAAATTCCAATTATAAAGAGCCCCTGAGGGGACATGGATATGTTGTATGTTTCTGGTGTGCACCAGAGAATTTTGCACGCACACTTGCAAACATTGTCCTTTGGCCCTTGGGGGCTCCATACAATTTCATTATGTCCGCAACAATTCAAGTACCAATTCAACAACAAAAGCAGTTGTGTACATTGACCAAACTCAGACCACTAAATGGGTGGTCTTAAAGCGAGATGAATGGCACAAACCAACAAGTATGTACATGACTTAACACATTCACAGCTTGGCAAGGACCAGCCATTCTCACAGATGTCACTCTTTGTTTCTTAAGGAAGAATGCAAAAGTGTTGTTCTTCACTCTACATGGCCCAGGTCTCATGATGACCTGCAAGAGCTCCAAGTGAGTGGTTCATGATGTTAAGCTTCACACACAGACACACAGACACACACACACACACACAGACACACGCACGCACGCATGCACACACGCATGCGCACGCGCGCACACACACACACACACACACACACACACACACACACACACACACACACACACACACACACACACACACACACACACACACACACACACACACACACACACACACACAGTTATTGATTATATACTCTATCTGTTTAAACAACCAGGACAATTTTTTTGATTCTGTCAAGTGATGTTGATGTACACAATTGCACACAATTACACACACAAACACACACACACACACACACCATGTACTCAAATAATATACTTAAACAGGCTATTTATACTGTATACTGTTTTACTGTATCTGTTTCTACAACCAGCACAACCAACATTTTAAATTCTGTCAAATGATGTTGATGTACATGCAAATCTTTGGAGTGGAGACTTTGGTGTGGACAGTCTGTGGCGTGTCCTGTTGATGCAGCCTCCCTCCTGAGGGATCACAAGTGTCATGTTCCAGCTCGGCATTCCTCTCTCTGTCCCCTTCCCTCTCTCTCCCTCTCTTTCTCTCTCTCTCCCTCTCTTTCTCTCTCTCTCCCTCTCTCTCTCTCCTGTTGATGGAGCTTTGCAGTGAATGTCGTAATTAACACAGGGGGGATCTCCAGAACTCATTGACTAAATGTAATTACTCCTCTCCTCCCTCCGCTCAAATCCACTCCCTTTCTCTGTCTCTCTCGCTCTCCTTTAATTCCTTCCTGCTAGCCAGCACGTTTCAGGCTGGCTGGAGAAACACAATGAGCAGTCATGTCCTGGCATTGCAGACTGCTGGGCCAGAGGCTTGGGGGAATGAGGAGGGTGGGGGGAGGAGGGGGTAAGGGGGCATTGGCTGGCTACACTGAAACAGATTCACCCCCCCCCCCACCACCACCCCTCTCCTCTACTCCCCATGATGTCTGCTTTGGCTCCAGTGGGCTCTCTCGCCTGTGCCACACTCCCCCTGCGGCTGAGGGACAGAGAGAGGGAGAGCGAGACGAATACATCCCGCACACAAAATGATTCAAAGCGTGTGCTGGCCCGCGTCGCTGACTCAGTTACGCAAAGGGATCACAGAAAGGGTCCAATGGCACGGAGCTTGGAATGTTGTTAGACACATAGAATTACAACATCAGTAAAAATATCCTCATGACGGAGAAAAAGCTGAAAAGCTGACCATGAATAGTGAGACTGAGGTAGAGCTCAAGAGCTGATGGAGATGCTAGGTGTGGAATGGTGCTGTGTGTCAGAGATAAGACACAGAAGTACTCAATCTTAAGGAGACTATAGCTGAAAGTTGAGAGCTAGACACGAAGAGGTAGATTGAGATCGAGAGGAAAGGAGCCATTGATAAGAGTCATGCAAGGTTTGGTGGGAATCTGATGTTTACTTTAGTGAAGTCCATCTTTAAGGGTTGGCCTCACCATCACTTTAACACAGCCAGCCTTCATAGACTGCTGAGGCTCTTAAGCTGAGGGTCCGATGACACCACCCCTGCAGACAGGCTCAAAAACAGCTGGTGGTCCTTAGAGAGGAGTGTCAACAACTTAGCGAATACACACTCTACCCTCACACTGAGACAGGCACAGAGGGAGTTTCACGCAGACTCCTCGCGACCACCGCGTATTTACACAGGCTTTACAAGACAACACAATGTAAACTCTAATGGGTCATGGGGCAAAGTGTTACATAACCAGTTTCTGAAAAAATCACTCATTATCACATAATTATTACCACACACAGCTTTTATACCACACAATTTTGCACATATGCATTCAGTTGTGTGTGAAAGGAGTCGCATTGAAGCCGTCTGTCTTAATCTCTACATGCACTGATGCACAAGGTGGTAACACATCTTGTGAGTTCATCTCGCATCAACACACCTGTAGACCACAGGACACCTCTGCCCCCCACCGCTTGTGGATTAGCTTAATCTGTTAATCAGGACAGGCAGACAAATAGGGTCGACGCGGGCGGGGTGGGGGAGAGGTGTTGGTCCGGGTAAGGGTGTCATTAGGCAGGGATGAGCTTGTAGGGGGCACAACCTGATGCACTGTGGGGGAACGCAAGGGAGAGGGGGAGGACAGGACACTCATGGAGACAGAGAGAGGGGAGGAAGATGGCTGTCTCACCCTCCACCTCAGTTCAATGAGAAATTGCCTTTAAGTTTTTTATGGACTTATCCCCACCACCCAGGACACGTTTATTGATATGAGGCAGTGCTCAGGTCTACAATAAAACTTTAATGATGTGGACTCAGAATCAATCATGCTCCTTACATTAAAGTGGTAGGAGGTTTCTAAAGTGCATGAGATGCTCTTACATTTCTCTCAAAAGAGAGAAGAGAGGACCCTGCCACATTAGACATTACGTAAATGCTCACGCTCCTTCTGCAGTTATGTAATGGAGATTCCATTATCACACGCCTACACATTTTATATCAAAGTGGCACTCCTACACAAACCTGTGCAGGCCAGCAATGAAATCCCTGCAGCTCCTGTTCCCCCTAGTGTTGGAACGCCGCTAAAGCACTAGCACCTCCTCACCTGTTGACTGGCAGCTCTGCTGCTCTCTCTGAAGGTATTCCAAGAAATTGCTAAACAATCCTGTTAAGACTAATCAAACTTATTCAATTCACACAAGAAAACATTTAATCCTGTCCAAATGTAAATAAACAAAAGTATACTTTTCAGGTTATTAGACAATCCACACATGGTGTCAATGTCAATCAATAGAAATCCTTTATTAGTAATAGCAGATTGAGATAAGGAATCTGTTTGCCAATGTAACACCTCATTCTATGAACCATCAGGAAAAGGAAAGCAGGGTGTGGGGGGGGGGGGTAAATAAATGATTGAGGAATAAATAAAATGTTTGGTTGCATTAATCATTCTACTCATTGGTTGTGTTTATCCAGGAAGTGGTCATCAGGGAACAAAATAGATAAATAGATCTTTACAACCTCTCAATCAAATCCATTCTGCAAAACACTTTATTGTAATCTCATGGCTGTTTGTGTACCAATGGGGAAAATTACAGACATATACAATCATGTGATAAATCTACACACTTACTGTAAAGCTACACACCAGGGGCAGGCTAGGCCATTCACTGTTTCAGAAAAGTTCCCGTAAGCCCTCGAGAGAAAGCTTGACCCCCCACTCTCCACATATATGTACACAACCCAGCAGACGGTCTGCCCAAGGACAGGTCACATTGCAGCTGGGGCTGTGAGGCACGGTGCACAAAGTCTGTCACCACCATCATCAGGAACACACGATCAACATACAACTACTAGACAACAGTGCTCTACACAAGTGTATGTGTTTGTGTGTTTATGTATGTATATGTGTGTAGTGCAGCTGGGATTAAGTCCTGTACATATGGGCCTCTGGGTCTGCAGTCAGATCGGCCACAGCCGTGGCTGGTCACTCGCTGCTGCGAGGCTTTTGGGCAGCGCAGGCCATTGACTCAGAATGGCCTCATAATACCCTGTGGTAGCTGCCCCAAGACAGTGAGAAATATAACAAAAGATCATGTGAGAGAAGAGATCTTACACATCAACTTCTGATGTTTTTTTTTTTTTTTCAGAGCACTTCAGGTGAGTCATATCTACAAACATATCTGCACTGTACTGTAGAAATACTCTAACAATCTTAACTTTCTCAAATATTTTATTGATTTCCATATATAGGTTTCTGTATTCAAATGTGAGTGCAATCCAAACATTACCCATTATCCATTAAAATCTGACCCCCCTTGACTCTTTTCTCAAAAGAGCATTAAAATGCTTAATCATTCCCCCCAGAAAATCATCCATTTTAAAATCTACAACTCAGTTCCATGAAAAAGAGAGAAGAGATAGAGAGAAAAAAAAAAGAAGGCAAGATGGAGGAAGTAAGTCCTGTGGCTGGAGGTCAAGGAGACACAGAGGAAGTGTGGGAGGAAGGGATGGAGCGTGGGACAGTGAGGGCTATCGGCTGGTCCTCCACAGCCCTCGGCCACTCTTGGTCCTCTCCTCGGGGTTATGACCGCCAGCACCAGGCAGCTCCGCTGATGATCAAGGCGAGGAACATCGGCATGCAGGGTACGCGTGGAGCAGTCGGGACCAGAGAACAGACACCTGCAAAGGGGGAGGCAGTCGCAGGCGCAGTCGCAGTGCGCCGCTGGTGTTGTGCTGATGTGCCCTTACAGCCAGAGACTGTGAGAAGAATTCCAGGAAGAAACTGGGTGGGTGGGGGGGTGGGGGGAGCTAGGGGAGGAGAGCACTAGACATGTGAAGCCTGAACACAGCACCATGTTGGACTAGCTTGTCTTTGCCAGGTTTGAACAATGTGGGGGGGTGTGACAGTTTGTGTGAAATCTGCATGTGTGTGTGTGTGTGTGTGTGTGTGTTTGTGAGAAAGAAAGAGTAATGTGGGGAGTCTTAAAGCCTTATCCTCCCCACTTCACTCCCCCCCCCCTCAAACATACTTGGACATGTGTTGGCACTGTGTTGCCTTGCAAGGCTCCCCCCCGCCCAAAAAAAAATAAAAAATTCCCAGAGTTCCCCACAGGAGGCACCTGAGCCACACCTCCTGGAGGTTCCACATCGTGTCGCGCCAAGAAGTCCCTCATGGAATCGCTGATGCACCACTGCAGTCTCAAGGGAGCAGGTGTGAGGAAAGGGTGGGGAAAAAAAAAAAAAAGGACAAAAAAAAAATATTGTATCTACTGTACAAAACTGCAACTTTCAAAACCAGCCCATTCGACCGTGTGTATGCATGTGTGTGTGTTGGTGTGTGTATGCATGTGTGTATGCCATTTCCTTTGTGTGTGGGCCAAACACGGCTTAAAACATTTCCTATGAATCTCTTCTTAAAAAGAAAAAAAAAAAAATGTGAATGGGGACATTTTCTTCTGTGTAAAATTGAGGACATTCTGGTGTTGATGATGGGAGGTGAATATCACTCAGGCTACCATGGGTCATCCGGGTCGCCACCACTCTGCCATAGGGGGGAAAAAAACAAGACAAAGAAATGAGACAAATGGGGGGGAAAAAGACAGGAGCAAGAATGCAGAGGAAAGCAACGCAAAATAAAAGCAAAGGAAAAGTAAGTATCATTCATGTCTAGTGCGCATGGGAAATGTTGAGGTTCTGCTCAATTAGCAGAGCTGTGATATACACAAACAGAATTGACCAGGTTCCATATTTATGACCCAAATTAAATTTTATAAGTACTAAATGAACAACAAAGCGTAATGTTTTTTTCCTTTTTTAAACCCACATTGTATCAAATGTGCCAGAGCATAGTTCAACCCAGGAAGAGCTACTTATGAGGTATACATATATATGATGTCATACACCCAATAAATGAAATATCAAAATAAGAAAAGTTAAACACAAACAAGAGGAAAGTGAACATATGTACAGACACATAAGCAAACATAAACTGGACAAATGGTGTGTATGTAAAGGCCATGTACACTTCTCAGTAGGAGCCAACCAATTGAAACGACACCCTCTCTACTGAGAAACCACACATTTCAGGTCACACTCACTTTAGCCAGTGCACATGCAAGACACCATGTGAACTCATTTAAAATCATAAAAGTGTTCTATTTCTATTCTATCTATTTCTATTTCACAACCCTTTATTATTTGTTATGACCCAAGATCACCTAATTAGACAAAAATGTAAAAAAAAAAGTTGGGAAAGAAGACAACCCAGGCATTGGAAATATAGTCCAACAAGATTTATTTGTAAACCTTTCTGGTAAACAGCAACAAAATACATGGATACTTTTGCATTCTGACCTCAAACCACCCCACCTTAGACTGCCCCCAAATGCGTTCATGTTAGAAACCAAAAACAAACCAAAAGGTGAAGTGACTCTTGTGATAATGAGATGATTTGCGCAGGATAAGTTCTTTGCGAGGACGCAAAGCTCCACAGTCCTGAGGCATGACAGAGCTATTGATGCCGACAAGAAGAGCGGATGGATTATTCTTCATAAGCGCAGGCATGTCTGTCATAAAAAAACACCTTCAAAGATGCACCACAAATCATAACAAACCAAAACCCCCAAAACAAAACTGTCATCTCTACTAACAGATGAATTAAAGCTCCTTGGTTACACACTGGTCTGAGCATGAGTGCAAATTTACGCAAGATAACACACACACACATTCCAGGCTGGGATAGCCGTTAGTGCAGGGCGAGCCCGAGAGCACTTAAGTTAAACTGCAGTTTGTTTCTAGGCATCATATTAATCTGATGGATGTGCAGCAGCTCACAGAAGGTTCCTGGACTTGCCTTGTCAGGTGATCTCAGGTTAAGTGCTAATACATTTTTGATTGTGCTTTTTTTGGATCCTCTATCAAGGGATTATGATACTCTACAGTCAGCATATTTGAGACTGTAGTCCATTTTTGTATACACATTAATAAAAACACATCACACATCTCTCAAATGTCTTTACCACCACGTCAACCCCCTCCCAAACAAACAAACAAATAAACACAAAACACTAAGCATCGGATCACTGACACAAAATCACAGCCACACACACACACACACACACACACACACATACACTCACACACACACACACATACACTCGCTCTCTCTCAGAAATACAAGTCCCAATGTTTATTGCATGCATCAACACTGGGAAAGACTGAATCTACTGACCCCCCACCCCCCCAACATCCACAACAGCCCACCCCTGAATGCACTGCTAACCCGCCTGGCAGAAAGCACATGCAGGAGGAGAGCGCCCTAACCTCCCCACTCTGCTGGGGGTAGATGCACATGTCAATCCGTACAGCACTGCTGGAGAGCGTAGCTGCAACTAGGAAGAGATAAGAGTGTGGACTATGCTTACTCCGGGGATACAGGCCGGGGATACAGCTGGGGCGTGTGTAAGCAGTACACTGGGAAAGGTAAGTGTGGGGGGGTTTATGCTGAATCCTGTATTGTAAAGAGCAAGTTTATGGTGTGCACTGATAAAGGGCAAATGTTTAGACTGCGGACTTTGCCAACAGGAGAGTGTTTAGTCTGTGCTAACGTCTATTTAGACTGTGAACTACGATAGTGTTCAAACTTTGGACTGAGCTAATTGAACTGAGGCCTCAAAGTTTGTAGATTGTACAAACCTGCAAGGAATTTGTGAGGCATTTGTCTAGGTTGTGGCCCGTTCTAGCTGGTAAATTAGCATTGCAGACTGCTAAAAATGGTAGTAGCCTTGGAATATTGCTAAAGCTGTACACTGTGCTATTGGAAAGTGGAAATGGTAGATTGTGGTAACTGGAGATACAGTGCTGTAAATTGTGTTGAGCAGTGACCATGTCGTGTAATACAGTCGTAGTTGGGAAAGGAGGGAAAGATCTTTGGCCCCAGACGGTCTCTGAGCTCTTTGCGGGGAGGCTAACCACTGATGCTAATAACAAAAATCACAATCAGTCATCAGCACCGGTCGTACCACACTCTACAGAGGTGGTGGTGGTGGTGGTGGTGGGGGGGGGGGGGACTGAGTCTAAACATCAGCTGGAGGAGGAGCAGGATGGAGTGTGTGTGTGTGTGTGTATGTGTATGGGGTTGTGTGTGTGTGTGTGTGTGTGTGTGTGTGTGTGTGTGTGTGTGTGTGGTTGTGTGTGTGTGTGTCCATAGGACTGTGGAGGTCATGCAGTGGGTTTGTCGGGTTGGTCTGGCTGAGGCTTCTGCTCTTCCTCGGAGGACTCCTCGGAGGCTGGGGAGGGGGGCGGGGAGCGGAGCATATTCTCGTCCTCTTCTCTCTCTCTGTCGCCGGGGCAGGAGGAGGAGGAGGAGGAGGAGGAAGAGGAGGAAGAGGTGGTGGGCAGCGGCTGTGACAAGCTGGAGCCCGGTGTGCGGTAGCTGGCCAGCGCCTCCTCCAGCACGTGCCGGTACTCGCCGCGGTGGTTGAGGCGGAACTGCCGCAGCGCCTCCAGGAGGTGGGCGGCCGCCGCGGCCCGCGAGGACTCTTCGTCCGAGCCCCCCGCGCCATCCTGAGGTCATGAGACGGGCCAGTGTCAATGAGTTAGGAGGGAGAGAGGGAGAGAGAGAGAGAGAGAGGGAGAGAGAGAGAGAGAGAGAAGATAAAGAAGAGAGAGAAACAGAGATAGATGGTTATGGAGATCAAGGAGAGGAAGAGAGACAGAATGAAAGAGAAGCAAAGGAAGGAAAAGAAGGGAGAAAGACAGATAGCAATAAAGAAAGAAAGAATGTAAAAGAAAGAAAGAAAGGCCAGCATGAGAGAGTAAGAGAGCAAGCGCAAGAGAGAGAAAGAAGAAAAGAATGAGTGTGTAAGGGGAGAGACTTGTCTGGCATGACCTGGCGCCCTCTAGGAGGGTAAAGGACACCAGAGGGTTGGGTGCAGGCTGGGTTCTCTGCTCCCTTCCCTCTCTGTGTGAGTGTGAGTGTGTGTGTGTGTGTGTGTATGTGTGTGTGTCTGGAGGACATGTTGATGGACTGCTCCAATCACCCAAACCAGCAAGCCAACTGTGCAAACCCACGTGTGAGAGACGCGGGGAGCAGACAACACAAGACTTGGACAGGAAGTGACAAACATGCACTGTGATACTCCCCGCCACACACCCCCACCCACCTCACACACAGACAACCCACCTGAAGTACCCACACTGAGAGGGGACTGGATCTAAGGGGTCTAACACAGGGATTGGAGATAGACTCACAAAATCAAACTGTAAGAAACTCTTACTTCTAGACTGTCAGTTTACAATATAGAGCTCATTGAGGACTTCCAAAATTACACTCTTTTCAAAACATGGCTGTGCAGACCAACCTACCTTTGGATTCTCATTAGTGATGGACATTTTGAAGCACAGCCAATGTCTGAAACCCCTTTTGAAACCTGTGGCCCATGCCTCAACTTAGCCAAACACACAGGGTCAATGTAGTGAGCAGAAGATTCAGCTCTGATAATGTAACTGCACACGTTTCACCACACTGGCTCTGAATGTAAAGGGGAGTTATGACTCTGTGATGACTTGTAAATTGTAGTAGAGTCTGGCCTGATTGCTTCTTCAAATAAACAGTCCCAACAACTTTTACCATCCAAGGAAATGGTTGAGAACGTAGAACATAATTCCCCTTTGCCCAGAGTGAGGATACATCAAGTTGTGATCGAGGTGAATTAAGTAACATTTTGAAAAATGTATTCACTAATCAAACACAAACAAAACTTGTACAAATGCAACAATAGAACCAATCCTTGGGGAACTATGGCTCCTGAAACCACTGAAGTCTGTGAGAAGCTGAACATGACTAGAGCTACTAATATGGATGGGGCAGAATGGGTAGAAATGAGTGAAAGTGTAAGACTCACCTCATCCTCCTCTCTCTGTGGGTTGAGCCTGTTGTATACTGCCTCAATCACACTACGTCTGGGGGAGGAGACAAGGCAGACACAGAGGTGAGACTTGTCCAAGCAAACAAACACAAGTATGTGAGGCCATGACGCTGGCTGAGGTAAAATAGTGGAGATGTTCCTACTTGCTGTTGAAACCACCTCCTGGTGGTAAATTTGGGATGCTCTCTTTGGCAAGCTGGTGAATGATGTGGGCCATGGTTGGGACGCCCTCTTCTCCAGACTTTTCCATTATATCTAGAGACAAAGCAGTGGCCAAGAGGAGACAGGATCAATGAGAATCTACACAGGGTTCTGCTAATGTATGGGTGCATGGCGGCTAATGTATTTTGCAGGATGGCTCCTCATACTTAATCTATACAGCACCAACTTCCACTTTTCCAGGAAGATGCTGGAGCCATATTTGTTTAGAACACATGAGACTGTATTAATGCTCGGTCAGCTTTGACTGAGGACATGGCTCAGCAGTCTCTGTCAAATGAATTATAATGTGGAATTTGTAAAATAATTTGTAAAATTTGGAAAATATGTCTACAATCAGCCCACACAACAGCCCCCAAATCAAAGATCACCACCTTAGTGCCAGACATTACAGCCTCCATAATGATACAAATATGTCTGTAATAGGTGTTAGTAACTGTACAAATATCCATATAATTTACTGAGGTTATACTCAGCATTGGTGGAAATCACAAAGTAGAACACTGGAAGACATGATAGAAGAACGTGTGAAAAAGAGGTGATGCAGGGGTCTAGAGTGCGACCAAAATTTTTAAGGGTGCGACTAAAATTTTTCCTAGGTCGCACCGGTGCACCTAATGTCATAAGGTTGAGCGCCTAGACTTTCCTCGCATCTGCTGTCTCTCCACAAACTAAGCGTTTGTTCTCCTTTACATGGTGCACCAATACTACAAAAGTATCGAATTAGGAACGTCACAATACCTATTGTATTGTATTAGTATCGATATAGCCTACTTTTTAAGAATGACAGTCGGTGTTTCCCGTAGCCTATGTGTCTTTTTCACACACGCAGCTTTTAACCTGCAGCTGTCGTGATAAGTAGCGAGTAGCAATGTTAACTTGAGAGGTGCAAATCAGCAAATCAACTTGTGTTGCTAACCTACCTAGGCTTCATTTAGGCCTACTGGTCATTCCCGGTCCATGCTCTGACAACAACTCAGACACGGAATGTATATGGAGAGAGATAAAAAGGTGACCTTGAAATTGTGCCGTTAAATGTGCCACGATGAAAAATTTGGGTGCACCTAAATTTTGTGATGGTGCACCTAAATAAAAAAAGTTTTTTTGGACACACCAGTGAGACCTGCGCTGGTTGCATTCTTACCTTCCACTCGAGACTCCAGGAAGCTGTCCAGCTCTGCTTCCTTCCTCAAAGCCTCCTCGGACACTTTAGGTGCGTTGGGCAAACACACCAACACCACACTCATGTTGTCTCGACTTCCCTGAGTGCACAAAGTCATACAATGCATCTAAACTGTATGCACAATTTTTGCTTGGGTATGAATTTTGTAAGGTTAGGGTCAAGGGACAAAAAAGGAATGTAACTACAATACTTCTTTTACATGCCCATTACCAAAAAACGGAAGGACACTGTATTTAATGTTAGTCAAAAACAGAATGCTATGATTTACAAATCACATACACCCTATATTTAATTGAAAATAGTACAACAATGTATCAACTGTTTTTTGGGGGGGAAATATATATGTTCATTTTGAATTTGATGCCATCTCAAAAAAGTTGGGACAGGGACACTGTGTTACTTCACCTCTTCTTTTAAAAACAGTCTGTAAACATTAAGGACTAAAAGAGACCAGCTGCTGAGTTGAGAATGAAATGCTGTCCCTTCTTATGCCTACTATAGGATTTCTCTCTCAACAGTCTGCAGTCTTCGTAATCATGTTTTTTGCTCCTTGATGCACCCAATGTGACAGGTCTGGACTGCAGGCAGGCCATTTTAGCACTTGGACTATGCAGCCATTCTACTGTAATAGGTGTTGAATGCAGTTAGGCATTGTTTTCCTGAAATATTCAAGGTCTTCCCTGAAAAAGATGTTATCTAGATGACAGCATATGAACAATATTTGTGCCTTCCAGATGTGCTAGCTGCCCATGCCATAGCCACTTAATTTACTCCCATACAATCATACATGCTGGCTTCTGAACTGAGCAATAATAAATGGACGGTATCAATTGAATAATAAATTGGGGGCAGAGCCCATGACTTCCATTGATTGGTCTAACCACAGGACAGTATAAATATGGTTTCTTCTTTGCATGGTAGAGGAGCATTTGTGGATGGAGCATTACACTGTTCTTAGACAATGGCCTTTCCTGAGCCAATACAATGATTTTCTTAACAGAAACCAGTCTGCTTTTAAGAGCCATCTGAGGCCCCAAAGATCACGACCATCCAATACACTTGTCATGCCGATGAAAGTCTTTGTCCCTTGGGAAATTAAAAAGGTCTGTGACTTCACTTTCGTGACTTCCTTGAAGAAATCCAACTTCATTTACTTACAGCAAGTCTCCAAAATGTATAAAACCAAAGCTTCGTTTTCACGCAAAAAATATTAAAAATGGCAACTGTGTAACATAAGCCTATACTGTTTTTCAGCCCTGTCCCTTGTTTACAAAGATTTCTCTGCATTATCTAAATATTTTAATGATATAATGAACTGTAGATGATGAAATCCCAAAATTCTTCACATTTGCATTGCATTATTTGCCCACACAGGTTCACAGAGTAATAAAGATCTCTGCATATTTACTTCTGAGAGACTGCCTCTTGGATGCTCTTTCTACACCAAATCATTGTGTCAGCTAACCTAATTTAGTTGTGAAATGTTCCTCTGTGTGTTTTCTTTGGCATTACACAGCTTTCCCAGGCCTTTGATGCCTCCATCCCACCCTTTTTTGAGACATGCTGTTGACATCAAATTCAAAATAAGCGTATATTGTCTATTATGATATTGCAGTGTGGGAATTAACTTTGCAAATGGATACTGTCAACTTCAAGCTAGTGTTTGCAGGCATATTTTTGTGAGTAGTCATACAACCTGTAGGCTTCCATACCTTGTGTAAGCAGGTATCCACCACTGTGTTGCAGACCTTCTCCAAGTCGTCGCATACCTCCAGACGTGAGTGCACAAACTCACAGAGCTCCTCGTTGCTCATGACATCCCAGATGCCATCGCACGCCAGCACCACAAACTCATCCTCGTCGTTGGACCGCGTGATCTCGTAGACCTCCGGCTCGGGCGAGACCAGCTGCTCGGTGGGCCCCTTTCCGTCCACGCACTTGTAGTCGTAGTCGCCGAGGGCCCGGGAGACGGCCAGGGAGCCGTTGACGCGCTGGATCATAACGGAGCCGCCGGCGTTCTGGATGCGCTCGCGCTCCAGTGGGTTGCAGGGCTTGTGGTCCTGCGTGGAGAAGCGCACCTGGCCTGAGCGGCAGAGGACGGCGCGCGAGTCGCCGCAGTTGATGAAGTACAGGTGGTCGGGCGAGAGCAGCACAGCCACCGCCGTGGAGCCACTGCGGTCCATGCCGTTGCGCAGGTCAGTGAAGTTGCGCATGTACTCGTCGATCTTCAGGAAGCCTGATCGGATGCCGCTCTTGACGCCCTCCACGTCGGCGGGGCCCGGCCCAAAGTCCTCGCTGCTGGAGATGATGTGATCCAGTAGGTGCTTGGAGCAGTAGTTGGCCACGCGCGAGCCCGCGTGCCCGTCGTACACGGCGAAGAAGGACCAGTCGTCCAGGCCGTGGGGCAGGCCCACCACGGACGTGTGCGCATCCTCCATCTCCACGCGCCACCCCTGCATGCTGCTCAGGCCATAGCGGAGACCGTTGCCGGCGCCATGTGCATTGTGCTTCTCTGTCTTGGGCTTGTCCAGGAATGCCCCCATAGCTCAGGACATGAGGCCTGTGGATTCAGGAGAGAGGAAAGAGAGGAGGTCAGGGAGGTCGGAAGAGAAGCGCAAGGCCAAAGGTTGTGACCGCCAGCTGAGAATGTAGGCCAATTCATGTGTTGGTGATGTGCTACACACTTTAATAAGGCTTAAGGACAACATCGTTTTAAAAGAAAGGAGGGGCGGTATAACATGTGCAGATAGGTTGACTTAGGGTGCGATCAGACAGGACGCGCTTTGACGCTTATACAACACGAGGTGTAACATGTTTTCATAAAAACGTGGGCGCTTTGACGCTTGGAGTTGAACTTGTATCAATTCAAGATGCCCAGAGCTCCTCCACAAAAGCGTGAGATGCAGAAGGCGCAAAAAACGTGAGGTGCTCTGGTTTACGCTTACTGCTAATAAAAAACATAAAGAAAGGCACACCGTAATGCAAAAACCTCATCCTGTCTGATTGTTCCCTTAGTAGGTAGGTTTATGGGAACTTTTAATCTGATTGGAATCGGAATAATGGCTGAATTGGAGTAAAAACTAGATGTACCGCAGAGCGGTATAAAATATGACCGCCGCCCAGTCCAGCACATTATTTCCCCAAAAATAAATCACGCTGAAAGGCCTATATGATTCTAACTGTCTCACTAAATTGCATTATCCACACTCAATTCTCACTGGTATCTGCTAGACCAGTCATTCCCAAACTGTGGTCCGAGGACCACTAGTGGTCCATGAGGGTACTGCAGGTGGTCCGTGGAAAAGCAAAATAAAATATAAAATAATATATTTTTTAAACCTTTATTTTACCAGGAAATGCTAACATATATTCTAAGAATATGTATATTCATATAAAATTTAAATGTAAATTAAATAGTAAAGTTATTGTGTGATTATTGTGTGACTAAAAGGCTAGTGGCACTAGGCTGTGACGTTCAAGTGCAGTGCCGCTAAGCGCTAACGGTTAGAAGAACTGGTTAGAACCACAACATGGATCGGTGGATGGCAACAGGTTCTCTGAAGAGAAAAGAGGCAGATGTTAACTCTAGTTCTACTAATAATGAGGAGATTGACAGTGAGTCGGGCCAGATTCCTCATAAAGGTACAAAAAAAGGAGGGTGAAAAGAAAAATTATTCTCTTTCTCTGTCGCTCTCTCCCCCTTCTCTATCTCTCTCTCGCTCTCAGACAGACAGATGTTCTTATTACTGTAACGTTATTCATTTAATAATATATTGTTAAGAAAATACGTTGTTGAAATGAA
This sequence comes from Alosa pseudoharengus, assembly GCF_046254945.1. Classification (NCBI taxonomy): domain Eukaryota; kingdom Metazoa; phylum Chordata; class Actinopteri; order Clupeiformes; family Clupeidae; genus Alosa; species Alosa pseudoharengus. The sequence goes on along the minus strand of NW_027468664.1, from coordinate 6,525,230 downwards.
CTTGATTATGCCATCGGGCGCTTGAGTAAATAAATAAATTAAATACGTGGCAGCCGTTGTGTGCAGTAAACTTTCTTTTAACAAGCCTGTTGTATCCGCCCTTTTACGAGTAGCCTATGCGTCAATTAATATTAATTTCTATACAAACCAAGACAGTGGATTCCTAAAGAAACGCAAACACCCACCCCATAAGTGTATTTAAATTAGCTATGTACAGTGACTCGAAGAGTCAAAACCGCTTGGAGCTCCAGTGGAATTTTTTATTTCACGACAAGAATTCAAACTCCGAGCACGGTTCCAATTTCTTGGGCAGTAAAAGCTCACGCTAAGAACCAACCCAGATTTTGTTTAAATCTACACACTTCATATTATGGCTACTGAAAAATGTAAGGTTAATTTATCAAATGCTATTTTGAAGTATTAAAAAACTTTTTTTTTTTTTAGACATATTGGTGCTTTTACGATAGCCTACTGATGTGATGCCCAGTTATGGGCCTAGTTTTAGTGCTAGTAGGCCTATTAAGAGGTGCAGATTAATTCAGGTAGGGCTGTGTATAGACATTTTATTAAGGGTATTATGAGGTGGTCCGCGAAAATTCTTCATTACAAATAGTGGTCCACACTCACAAAAAGTTTGAAAACCCCTGTGCTAGACAACAAGTACCAAAACATGATTAGTCAGATAGATTTTAGATTTCACATGTAAAATTCATTTTATACAACCCCACCTCCATCTTGCCTGTTCATAATTCTGAGGAATTCTTGAATTGTGTGCATGTGTGCATGTACATGTTTATGTTGTGTGTGTGTGTGTGTGTGTGCTTGTGCCTGCGTATGTGCCTGTGCATGCAAGCGTACATATGTCTACTGTGTGAGTATGTGTCATACGTATGATTACTGTGAATGTGTGTGTGTGTGTGTGTGTGTGTGTGTGTATCTGTTTGTGCACATGTGTGCACATGAAATGGGTTAACATGACCCCTGGAGGCAAACATACGGAAAAATATGGTCATCCTAGGCCCTACAGTTCTCAAGATATTCACAGAGAACTGTGTCTGCCCTACCCTCCTTTCGGGGGGTCCAGTCCAGCGGGGGGGCTACAGATCAAAATGAAAAACGACGGTTCCATGCTATCCATGTGGGGTTACATACCTACCAAGTTTTGTGTACCCCGGTCTTTCAGTGTCCCGGGAATCCTTGTTGGTGTACGTCACTAAATGTACACATAAATTATTTTATTGTAAGGCCCCCCATGAACGAAAGTACACAAAACTTGGCATGCATTCGGAGGGTGTCATAATGATCCTACACTTTTAATTTCGTGCAGTTTTGACCTTGTCAGCCAGAGATATTGTGATGAAAACACATTTTTTGCTTTTTAATTTTTAACTAGATGGCGCTATACATGAAATAAGTGGTCATGGGATGGGTTGACATGCCCCCTTAAGACCAACATACATAAAAAAGGTGGACCTCCTAGGCCCTACGGTTCTCGAGATATTCACAGAAAACTGTGTCCTACCCTCCTTTCGGGGGGTCCAGTCCAGCGGGGGGGCTACAGATCAAAACGAAAAACGATGGTTCCATGCTATCCATGTGGGGTTACATGCCCACCAAGTTTCGTGTACCCCAGTCTTTCAGTGTCCCGGGAATCCTTAACGGAAATTTGGGCATGCGAAAAAAAAAAAAAAAATATGACTAAACCTATATGATCGCCGCTTCGCTGCGCGGCGGTCATAATTACACATAACACCTTGATCGGAATAAAACTATCGATTCGATTAGGATTTGATTCGGAATGAAAGGGGTGGTAGTGTATTCCGTTCTTATTCTGATTGAACAGCCATGTAAACGGTAAATTGGGTTGCTGTAGCTTCTTAAGGAAAAGTAAACCAGCAACGCCTATTCTGACCAAAGATTCTAGAGCGCTTGTACACACCTGATCAGAACAGAACGTACACTGTGTAACAGATGACTTGACATTTTCATTCGGAATAGTTCAATCGGAATGACAAAAAATAAAAACTGCCCATGTAAACGTGGCTAGTGTTATAATTGATGCAAACACAAACAGAAATCAGTGACATGTTGAGACTATAATTAAAGCTTGACGTCCTGTGAAGTCAAGCGTGGGGAGTCCAATCAGCATCACACATCACCCTCCTTAGACACACTGTATTTGCTTTCTCCACATCATAAGGTGTAATGTAGGTAGGAGACAACTGACACAACTAAAGTGTCCAAAGTAAACAAATGTCACATCACTGCCAGGTGGGTGCCACACATCTCCATCTGCATGCCGGATTAGAGAGCCAAACAGTTTAAGCCGCTTTGAGCCACCTCCACCCTTAAGACCATTACACACGTCCACAAATAGGCTCATATATGGACTACGGGCTAAGAGGCGCCCTTATGCAAACGCAGACTGGGGACAGCAGGCCTAAGCCAAGCAGGCCAGAGCCCGGACAAACACCAGAGCCAGTAGGATCAGAGGGTCAATGGGGAGGGGGGGGTCGGGGGGCAGCGTCCATAGACAGTAAAAGAAATGGACGAACAGACTCCGTCGTTTTCAATAGGAGGGCACTTAGTCAAATAGTCAAATAGAACGATTTTTCAGTTGGTCCCCCCAGTACTGCGCAGACTTACACTTAACTTTGTGACGTTAGCCATCGAACTGAATCTTGTAACTCATATGATAGATACACAGAAATTCTTTTCACACTTCCTTCGCCTTCAAAGTCATCAAAGTTAAACATTTATTTATGTATTATTAGTAATATCATCTTCACAAGTAATACCAATTCGTGTTAATGTTGAAGCTACCACAAATGATCATCTTCAAAAAGTCATGCTAAAACAAAACAAAAAAGTTATAACAGTTAGCCTTGAAGCTAATCTTCTTTCCACTTTTCCGACCTACGGTCAATCCATCGAAAACCTCTGAAATTATTATCTATCTCTATGCAATGCTTTACTTTAATATACAATGCTATAGGCTACATAGATTTGTTCATGAGTTTCCGTTCTGGCTGGACTGAGCTTCTTATCCAAACAATACGGTTATCCCCCTACAGTGCGTTAGCTTCACTACAACCGGACATGCTAAACATTCTTCTTACGTACGAGGTAGTCGAGTCTTGTTTTGCTATTTATTGTTTATGTAGATTACACAGAAGCTACAATATCGGCACAGGATACTGATCCCCTGGGGATCAATAAAGTATCTATCTATCTATCTATCTCATATGTTATATGAAGTTATGGTATCCTAAATCCTAAAATGAATGGGCTTCTATGGGGATTAGCAGAGAAGTGGTCCCTCCAGCTAACATTGATTCTTCTACTTCCGGGAATTCGCCTGCCCCCTTGGCAGTGTCCAGCCGTCAACTAGACATCTCCTCACATGGCTTCTCACTCCTCAGGAGGTCAGCCTAAGAGGCACCCAGCAACAACCTGACCTACTGCTCACCAGTGATTAACCGAGATGCAAAGGACGCCCAGTAGATATTGACATAACAATGACTGTTTGTCAACACAGTCAACAACACAGCAAAAGAAATGACACAATTCTCTCAACAAACAAGGGTAAACAACGGACAGCTATCAAATACTGACGCATTTGAACGCCATTTATCCACACTTCACTGTGCTGCCCAGCATGCTGCTTGTTGAAATAGCCTGTTCTGAGGGAACTCTCCCCGGGAGCGTGGGCTGGGTTCAGCTCCACACACGACAAGCATGGCAGGCATGTTCCTAAAAAAGACCACTAAAGGCAGGGTGTGGGGGGGGGGGGGCTGCTGATGCTGCAGCAGTCAGTGGGTGGTGGAACTGACAGGGAGGGGCCGAGGCCTGGACACAGGGCCAGGGCAGGGCCTGACCAGAGATAGGTGCGGAGAGTGGGCAAGTGAGAGAGGCTAGGCAGGGGGTTGGACTGCTGCTGCTGCTGCGCCATGTCATGGTCTCAGGGCTCGTCATCTGGCCTCCCTTCCAACCCCCGGAGCACGGAGTGCCAGGTTATTTATACTGCCGGGGCCGGCAGCATCTTGAGTTACACGCCACAGACAAGTTGCGCCCCATTCACACAACACAACAATCCGCTCTGTCCGCAGCACACCCCTCCTCATTCTTCGGCTCAAAGACATCCCTCAGCAACACACCCTTCTATCTGCAAACATAGCCCTCTATCCATAACAAATCCCCTGATGAGGAGCACAAGAGTCCATCTGGAGCACATTCCACTCCCCATACCCCCTACACAGCCTACTAGGCATAACGCAACCCTACACACCCTAAAACCTACAACATGCTCGGCAGATAGCACAACCCTCACAGCAGATGTGAGCTGAGACGGGAGTTTTAGACGGACCTCTACTATCTGAAAGGATTAAAGGTCCTCAGGATCCTGTCCTAGGCAAGGTTACACTCTTGGCCCGGCCATTAAGAGGTCAATTATCCAAGTTTTTCATTTAAAGACACATTTGTATTGGCCTCTTCACCAACAACAATTTAGTATTAGGAACAAATTCAGGTTCGCTTGTAAAGGCTTGATTACCAACTTGGTTGTATTCCATTAAAAAGTGATGGTGACAAAGGAAGTAAAGGAAAAATGTAAGATAAGGTAATAACATGACAATCATAATCCTAATGCAGAACTGAGTCACAATCTAACTGGCAGGAAGTAAAAGTGATGCGGAATTCCCATGTTCTACTCCAGCAAGGCCTGTTCTTTGAGTAGACGTAAAAGGTCATCGCAACAAGTCACTGTGTCAAAAATGCACGCCAACATCTTTATCGAGGCATTACCGGAAAATTAGGTGTGGTTGTGTGAAATTCCATACGCCCACAATTGCCCGCGCAACATTGCGATCCAGACAAAATAATGTTGGGTCAAAATTATTCTACACACCAACAATGATGATTCAGGAGAGGTTTGGTGTGGGCTTTCACATTTTTTTGCCAAAGAAGACTAAAGAAGATAGTGCTGGGCGGTATGACCAAAAATGTATATCACGGTATTTTTCAAAATTCTTACGGTTTCACGGTATATGACGGTATTTTTTTTCCATGCATAATCAGATGTTCACAGCATTTTCTACAGGTTGAGAGAGGAATTGCTGCAGTAGATGGCCTATTTTACTGTCATGATGTACAATAACTCCACACTAGTGATAATGCAGTTTTGCATGGCCCCAGAAAATTATGCTGTTTACAAAGAGCCACTCATGATTCTAATGCATCAAAATGCAAAGACAATTGCAGTCAAAATACAGAACTTTTACTGTGCAAATTTCACAAACATCTTGTATAAAATCAATACAAAAAGTAGTGCAACTTGCAATAATTATACTTTTTTGAAAATTATACAATTTAAAATAAAACCTCTCTGCTTACTCTGTCAAATAGGCCTATCAGAAACATGCCTAATTGTTATTGTTTGGTTTGCATGACGTTAGTGGTAGGTTAACGTTAACTTCATGTGGATGTGGATGTCTTGTTAGCCTGCCATGAGCTTCGGTTCGCTAGGCAAAACATTAACAAAAAAGTTCGTTTTGGTGCACTGATGACAGTCAAGATCATTTCTAACTAGCCAGCTAATACTGCTCAGTTCATGTCTATAACATGCTTTACTTGCTACCTGGATAATTTCAGCGAATATTCTTAAGGTGAGATGAATGATAAGATCATTAAACTTCACTGTGTTCGGTAGGTTGCTAACTAACGACATCACCTACTAGCCAGCTAGTTACAGCTGTTGAACAATCTCAATAGAATTTTCGTGAGGGTAAATCCCTTTCAATGCAGTATCCCTTAACGTTTTTCCTTAACTAAAGAAACAATTTAAGGTACTCTGTGCAACACCCTTAAATAAACCCCTTACCTAAGGAGAAATTAAGCCTTAAGGGTCATACTTCAGGGGAAAAACGTATGGTGTTTTGTGTTTACCCTCACTATGCCTCGCAGTGGCACCATGCGTGCGTGTGGGAAAAAAAGTCCCGTCTGAAACACTGTCGCGCGGCGCAGCGTTCCAAACGTTGTGTAATCAAATACACCGGTATGGCGGTATATTAAAAATTCATATCATAACGAAAATATACACCAGTATACCACCCAGCACTAAAAGAAGATATTTAAGATTTCACAGGTGGTCCCTAATAGCCTTGATTCCAGGTTAGTTAGACTGTCATCGTCTAACATTCATCAACTCTAAAAACATACAAATTCACATTATAGCTTATTTGGCATTACACCTGTCTGCAGCAATGAAAAACACAATTGTGAAAACTCTTAGCACCTGCACTATACCATTCAAACACCAACACGTCTGCAATGAATGTCAATACAAACAACTTGCCGACAAACATCCCCATCCAATCAAAGACTGTGGAAATGTTAAACCACACATCTTAGTACAACACATTAACAAGTCCTTTAAAACAGTTTCCTAAAACAGTCCAGCTGACCGGACAAAACCTGTAATGACCCTCCCTGAAGCTGAGTCATCAGCACCAATCACTCTATTAGTGCTGTCTGTCCATAAAGCGCTAAAGTGGGAAACAGGAACAAAATCAAATAAACAAATACCCGGCTGCTATTGATGGAAGAGCTTTCCGAAAGAAAGACACTTCTCCTTCTCCTACAGCTCTCATCAGCGTCTCAGGAATTTTTGGTCATATGAAAAACACAATTTAACTATCACTAACCCTGACCAGGTAAAGGGAGGTTGGCACCTGACCAGGATTGGCACTAGATTGTTGTTGAGTACACTTTAAATTAGTACTCCGATGGCAGTTTGTAATGTAATTTTGCTGTATTTATAATCTTGAAACATTTTTAGTTTCAGAGATTTTAAGACAGACTATTAGTTAATATGGAACTTGACCATTTTATCTATTATTTCACATGGACACAGCTAATTTGCTCATTTTGATGAGTCTGATCTGAGTGTGATCTAATAGAATAGAAGAGAGTCAATATGAGACATCCACTACAGTTGAGGGAATGTGCCGCATCAGAGAAGACAGAGAACTGTGGTGTGGCTGACTAGACTAAACAATATACTAGTGACACACTAATCCTATATGGCTATATACAGCTGCCTCTGTCACGCCAATAGGCGCATACAATCAAGTACACAGCTATGCAACCTTAATTGACAAATATGTCATGTGATGGATCGTACAGAAGACTTTGGTAAAGGATGCCATTCAGACCAGTTAGTTCTCTCCAGCTAAATGTCCCATTAACTGCTAGTGCTGTTATTATAAAGTGATGATAACGAGGACAAAAAACAGCAGTAGGTCACACCGACTCAAAGCCAGCAGCTCATATAAATCACTTCAGTGAGTATGGGGTGAATTTAGATGATGACTACAGGCCACACCATATCAACGCCCATGGTGTTGGAATGAGGTGTTTAGCAACTGACAAATATCGGAGCATGTTCAATGGACTCAAAATGTAACAGAAACAAAGGGACTTAAACTTCAATTGAATAATGTAATATGACAGTAGTGGTAAAAATGTGCAAATTCGACAAATAGATATAAGCTTAAGGCTACAACCGAACATGACTGGATAGGGAGCTAATAATTATGAACAATGATGCTTTAGCACTCACAGTTCATGGGCTAGATTTTTCTAGTAGATGTCCTACAAACATATCATGTTGTTTGACAGTGCAAGTGACATTACTCATATGGTTTTGATGGAAATTAAAGGTCAAAAAATGACATAGTCCACACTGCTTAGAAATCACTGAGTATCAAAGTACAGTGACCAATGGCAATAGCAGGAAAACTTCTAGACACACAGAACAGATGCTAAATGAAACCAAAAACTATGACGCATTAATATGAGGGCTCTACCAATCTGGTAGTTCATCATGACTTAACAGCTATGACAAAGAATGGCACATTTCAGTCCAACATAGCAAGGCTAACAAAGATTCGTACAAATAGTAAGGACATCAAATTGATCTGGATTTTGAACTGAAAACAGTCATTATATTAAATAGCAATTATTTTACAGCACTGTCACAGCAAGTAAGCATTCAACCTTCCAAAAAAAAACTCAATAGTGAGAACAAGTCATCTGATGACCAAAGTGAAGCCGTACAACCTGCTGCATAACTGCTGGTTCAGGAGAAGCACAGCACAAGCTCAGAACAGACACGACTCACCGGGTTAGGCTTTTGGTCACGTCAAGCGTCTCCTCCAGTCTCTCTGTTTGTGATGCTGGCAGAGGACTTCTCAGCCTAGAGGGCCACCCCTGACCATCAGCCTAACACCTCTGGTCTAGATGCCTGAGAGAAACAGAGCAGCGTCCAACGTCTGCGCTGACTGGCCCAGGTTTTAGCCCAACTCCAAATACCTCATTGTACCACCATGACATCACCGCACCTAGCATGAAGGGGAGAGACACTTGCTCCACCCCCGTCTTCCAAGCCAATCTACTCCTCTAGATGGAACATGTGGGTTTAGAGCTGATGAGATGACCCAGGGAATCCCATGGAATGATTTCATATTTTTTGATTTAGCTTTTTATAAGTCATCGTCATGTCATAAAGTCATACGTAAATTAAGCACACTGTAATTCCTTCTTAGTTAGCCTATAATCCCAATAAGAGGGCACAACGGCAGTCTAAAAGGATGCAAGCTCTCTAAAATCTGTATGTCTAATACTGCTCCCATTTCCCTCTTCATGAGCATGACTCTACCACTCTGCATCTTTCTACAGCTCAGCCACTACACTTCATTAGCTCAATGGATCATCAGGGATTAATAGTCACAAATATCCTATGCACATAACCGACACAGATTTGTACTTTTGTTCAAAGTCACACCGTTGCTATCGGCATATTGATTATCAGAAAAAGTCCAATACTGTGCATACCTATTTGAAACAGGTGTACAGTGGCTGACAAGATGTTCTCCACATGGTTATAAAACATGCTCAGCTCGAACAATCTTATCAGTGTGACTTTGCCTTGTAGCTGGTGAAAATCACGGGTAGCCCTATTGATAAGAGTTGAATGCCATTACGTAGTCTATAGTGAACACAGCACTCTGTCCACATGTTTGCACAGCAGCACCCAATTCACTTCATGAGCACAGACAGAAACAGTTATTTTTGACAACACGACAAGGCTCAGTGTCACCACACCTCCATGACCAAAGTTAGCATACAGGCCACCAAGACTATAAGGGGTATATGGTGGGCTATCATCATGGAAGTCAAAAACATGAGTGTACCACAACGACATGATGACGTGTTTTACCACTCCTTTGCTTCACATAAGCTATAAGTATTTTGATAAGACATATCACATCAGGTTTCGTAACATGATGGCCTTTCCCTCTAACTTATACCCTTCCACATTCAGAATAGGATAACAGGATAATATTGTTACCATTACATTTCACATGTATTGCTCCTGTCTATTTAAAGTTGTTCAAAAGGTGTGTGTGTGTGTGACCCTCTTCAGATTTAAGTCACCTCCACGCAAAAAAAGATAAGCCTACTCCCTCTTTTTGTCAGGAAAGGTGTTTGTTCAGTTGAGGTGCATATTGCATATCTTTGTCTAGGTTTTCAAGTGCAGACCAATACAATTAATATTTTCTTTAAACATTCAAAGGAGTCATTGGACTAGAAATGAATACACAGAATTATGTCATAATTAATTTAAGTCACATACTTTGACATGTGAATTCAACACGGAAACAATCACTCCCCACTGTTGCCTTGCGCCATACCAGTTTCATTGCAGGACATTAGGTAGCGTTAGCTAGCGTTAAATAATAGCTAACTTTCGTTAGCTTGGTAGCTAGTTAGCCCACAAGCTTGCTTTCAATTAAGTAATTTATATTCTGTGGTGCGACAATGTAATCAGTATATACTGATGTGTGACATTTCAAACCATCAAAAAGAGAGACAAAAACCACCAAAGACCTGCGTTTACATGATTGATATGTGTGTTTTTGACAGACCGGTGAAGACTGCGTGTGACGTTTCCAGCAAGCCTCGAGCTAGGTGCAGCCCGTTACCAGCCGCCAGTAGTAGGAAATCAGTTGAGAAAAAGTTCAGACAGGACCAAGGGCAAACCGACGCTAACTAGAAGGCCCACGAACTGAGGGGGAGGAATGTATACTCTATGTAAGGCAGCTAGGAGTGCTCCGGATATAAACATGGAGAAACATAGCTGATTACATAATGCACCTGGCTAATATTATACTTGAGCCGATTGGATTATTCCTGATGCGCGCATGTTTGTTGATGGCACATAAGCCAATAAAGCTGGCTAGCATTTACCTAGCAAGCTAGTTAGGTTAACGTTTTAATACAATCTATGGTTTTAACCAACACCACGTTACACAATTATATTTTTTAATATAAGATATCGAGCGATGGTTTACGTGGCTTGAAAGTATGGGAGGGGGGACTGAAAGTACACTGTTTGAATATTACACAACACGAAGAAACCCATTCACCAGTGAGATCACAGGCCAGTAACTGTTAGCTTGCTGTCTGATTGGTTAGCTCCACAGAGGTTAGCTACGCCTGCTAGCCATCTTGAGGCCATGTCAAGATATGCTAGCTCGTGAACTAGCTTGCTAGCTAGTTTCCCCTCATAACGTTACATTCTTTGATACTTACAATTTCAGGAATCAAATTGATGATCGTCCTGTTGTCAGCCCCTGTCCGAAGGATTTTTTCGCTAGCTAGCAAGTTAAGTGGAAAAATGCTTCGATAACAACCAAGCTTGACTTTAAAATAAAAGGGATAACGTTAACTCCGTTTTCGGTGGTCCTCTTCTTTGACTGCGTGGATATATACGCATGTTTGACACCACTGAGAAACTCCACATTAAATCGTATAAATATATTCTAATATATATTAAAGTTAGGTCGTGTTTTAAGACCGAGGAACGTTTTTTCGTCCATTGAAGGGCCAGTTATCCTTCGGCTCAGAGTCCTGGTTAAGGGGAGGGTTTGCTCTCCTGCTAGTTTGATGATTGGACTACAATTCCAGAGAGGGTGTATCATGATTGGATTACTCCCCTGGCTATTAGCTGTGTCTCTGTAGTAGGCTACGAGTGGCGAATGTTTGTGAAGAGAACGTCATCTATGATCCTTCGTGAAGCACTGTCGCACTAACGTTGCCATATTTGCAGACGTCCAGCTTGTGAATAAATCTTGCAGTAGGTGTCATCTTTCTGACAAATAATTAAAATCAATTTAGCGTTTCATGGATTCGCTGAAAAACTGATTAAACAAACATAGATAGATAGATACTTTATTGATCCCTAGGGGAAATTCAAGAACATACATACATATACATACATACATACATACATACATACATACATACATAGGCCTACATAGCCTATAAATAAAGTCATTAGGCCTCCCAAGTCACAAAAAAAAATCTGTCTCAATGTAGACTGGTAGGCTATACAAGGAATCATAGGACACAGATGAAGAGAGTAATTTCCACTGGTGAGGAAAAGCATGTAACTTCTAGATCTATTGACTGGATTTAAAACGAATGAGAGTTTGCACCAAGTTGTCAGTTATCCTGGCGGGCCATCCTATATCATTGAAATGTTTAGTCTGGAATCGAACCATTCACCTCGCTTAATCCAAGGGGAGGGCAGAGAATTGTCTTTCAAACTGCCTAGTCATGCAATAGGCCAGCGCTACGACCATATCCGTATCTGGTCGGCAAAACGGCAAATACATCCTTCTTCGAAAGGAATGACTTAAGTGCATTGTGTTGCTCAATTTTCAAAGTCCAACTCCTCCAAAGTTGACGCCAACGCCGATTCAAACAACCGCTCTTCGTTCGCCATAGCCACCTTGTTGTTCACTGTAGCAGGACTGTCGTTATCCTGTTACAAAATAGAGCGCTGTGATTGGATGACGTCCACGGCGTCAGCCAATAGAAATCCCTATGGTTTGATACTAGACGTACAGGCTGAGCAAATTAATTTGCCGCCGCTAGGGTGCGTCTAGATTTCTAGGCTAGTTGTCAGTTGGATTCAGTATCAAGACTGGAAGGCAACAAAGCTAGTAGGCTACACTGTGCACCCTAGTTTGGGAAGGAAAAGCATATCAATCTTTCAGGAAGTTTTTGGTTCTGGTGAGAGGAAAGAGGTTGTAAGCTAAAGTGGAACAAACTGACACTTTTTTGTATTTTTGCTCTCACCCCTGGACATTGGTAGCCTGGGTGTTCCCATGCTGCCTTGCGCGCAATTTGATTCACGCTGCTGAGGCAGCCTGGAGACCATGGAGCAAATTTTCGCCTGAGATAGGGGACCAATCACAGAACAAGGGGGAAAGCAAGACGATGATGAGCTATGCACAGACGCATTTGATAGACATCCGTGGCACCCAATAAACGGAACTGGGCATTTTTTTCAAATACGAGAAAATGAACGTTTGGTTTCCAGACCACGTCTCATTGAGAAGTGGTGGCGCTAGCCAGGCTAGGACATTGGATATCCCAGGCCAATAGGATATCTGTCTCCTTACATAATCATCAAGATCAGGTTCTGGATGCTAGAATTTGGTAAGACTTTCTTTTCGAGATGGGGTGAGGGTCTGACTTTTTATAACATCAGATAATTGGTAATTTGCAGATAAGCACAGAAAACAGAATATAATCATTGTCATCAGCTCAAATATGTCAAATAAACCTTTCATTTGTCTGCATGTGCAGTTTTGTAGGCTAGTCTGATTGCTCTGTAGTCTTATACAGGCCAAACTCCATTTGACACAAACACAATGGGAACTGCACGTGTACAGTTGGCACAGTTCCAACTGTTCCTTCTGACCGCCTCACACGTGTCTAAATACCACAATAACTTTGAAGGACTACTTTTGAGGCTATCCACCTTCTGAACTCGAAACAACTTGAAAATTCTGACTAGAATTGAGTATGATGACGTCAGGCTAGATGAAAGGTCCCCTCGGGAATAAATATAGTTTTGTGAATGGAATTGGATTGGATTGAATTGATTTGAAGTCTTGACATGTGTCATCTTCTAGAGCACAAATTAAAGAACACAATCCTCTAGATCAGTTTAAAGAGAAACTCAGACCTACAGTATAATAACCTGGGTCTATTTTCCAATTATAACAAGTGGTACCAAAACAACATCAACTGAACTGCATTTACAACTGAATATAGCTAGCTTTAAGGGGTAACTTCACTACATCAAAATAAATTGCTGTTTTAAGCCATAAACATTAACATGGACTATATTGGGGCGAAGCACTGCTACTTTCGCACAGAGATATCATGCAACACATCACGGACAACCTCTGCACCCAAGTTGCAGTGCTTCGCCCAAATATAGTCCCAAGTCAATACCTGAGATCACCTCGTCTTAAAGGGGTGGTTCAGGATTTTGGACATAGGACCTCATTTCCAAGTAAGCAAGTGTGATATTTATCAGTGGAGAACGTTTTCAACACATTTCATCCAGTCCTTCTAATTGCAGAGTTCGCAGGTGCTAGGCTAGCGCAAGTCAACGGTATGTGTTAGCCTGCCACTAAAAACAGTCTTACCCGCTCCAAAGTACACCCGAGGCAAATAAATTATAACGCCAGACTATCTATGTAAATGTCTGTGTTGATAGTTTTATGTCTAACATCTATCCTTGCATTTCAACGATCGCATTACATTTTGAGGGACTAGTTTCTTAGCAGCGGCGGAATTATACTTGCTCCGGTTAGTAGTACTGCGCCGAAAAGTAAACAGTAAAGCGCACTCCAATGGGGATACCTAGTAGCCTTGGTAATATCAGTCTGCCGCTGAGTTGCTTAAATGACTACTACCAACTTCAGGGAACAAAGTATAACTATTGCAACGCGATGCGAGGGTAGTAGTATTTCTTACACTATTCTATCAACACAGACATTTACATCGATTGTCTGGAATTTGCCTAATTCAGTGAAACACCTATGAAGGAAGGCTGTTCTGTTGGTGATGTTTTTGTTAGTGATTTTGGGTTTGACGGTAAATACTGTAGGCTTGGTTGTTGATTTGCCACTGTGTGAAATCCCCTACCTATAGCACTAATAATTTAACATCTCTTCTGTGTATATTTGAAATGACTCTAGCCTTCCCATGGACTCCCCAAACTGCCTTCCAGTTTCTTATTCAGAGAATACAGTTACTTCCCTTCTGTACATCTGTAGCCTACTTAAAATACCGAATTTGATTGCATGAGTGCATTCACACTGAAAACTCTGACGACGGCACAAAGTGCACTGCAAGTACCCGGATGGTGCACTCATAACAGTCAAAAAGTTTTCGTCCTTAATGGATGCCATCTTGGCTACATAGCAGAAGGGGAGGGAGCATTTTCAAACTCGTGATAATTGTGGTTGAGGAGCCTGGAGCAGAAGCAGTGGAAAACACACTTTAAAGATGTTACAAGCGCAACCGGAAAGTTTTCAGACCCTTTCAAGTTTTTCACATTTTGTTATGTTTCTGAGGGTAGTGTGCAGACACAGATCTGGGGAATGATACAAGAACATTTCTGCAGCATTGAAAATGCCCAATAGCACGGTAGCGTCTATCATTCTCTAATGGAAAAGTCTGGAACATCCAACAGTCTTCCTAGATCTGACCACTCAGCCAAACTGAGTAATCCGGGATGAAGGGCCTTTGTCAGACAGTTAACCAAGGACCCAGTGGTCACTATGAATGAGATTCAGAGGATATGTGAAGATGAGAGAACCATCAGTGCAGCACTCCACCAATTCTCTCGACCTCGTGGTTGGTTTTCACACTGAAGCGGGGTTCACATTGCATGTGCAAACGGCAGCTCTGTTCTATGAAACCCATTATTTTCAATGGCTTGGCCTGCTGCTGCGCCGAGCAAAGCGCAGCGCAAGCTGCATTTTGCCACTTTGCCGCTCCTATGCATACCGCAGCCGAAGTTCAACCATGTTGAACTTTGACCCCGGCACACTGTAAATCTGTTGATTCTGTAAGTCTTTTGCGCTGAGCCCGGCGGCAACCACAACAAAAAATCTTTGGACATTACCTCAACCAAGAGCAACCTGGCGGCGAGCGCAACACATGCAATGTGAAGTCCCCTTGACATACACCATCAACTGTGGGACCTTATATATGCCTCTCCTAATAATATCCTATTGTATGAATTAATTTAGGCACAGGTGGACTCCTATTAAGCAGAAGCATCTCAAGGACCATTGATAGCCTAGAAGTAGGACGCACCAGAGCTCAATGTAAATGCAATATTTCAGTCTTTTATTTTTTATAAATTTACAAAACATTCCAAACACCTGTTTTTTTGTGGAGTATTGGACCATTGTGTGCAGAGTGATGAATTGAATCAATTTTTAAGATGAGTCTGAAACATAACAAAATGTCTGAAAACCTTCCGGTTACACTGCACAAACTGTTCATGTTTTGACAAAGTACGACCATGTCACTGTCAAATACAGGACACCAGTATTTTTAAATGTTGCAATCATCATTTCTGTTATGTGCACAGAGTTGAAATTCACGCACTATGCAAGTAAGCACACAGTGCACACAACACACTGCATTAAAGTGTACTGACGGAAGGACACCAATCGAGACAGAGTGATGCTGTGTCATATTTCTTTTGAAATAAGCAGTGGTCATATTAAGGCTCCCAAAGTTATTTGATGTCAAATTGAAGCCAAAACGAATAAGGAGCAATGGAACTCTAAGTGGTCTCGTATAGTCTCCAATAGGTTGTACACTTTCTCAACGTTTGCCTACCCCCATGGCTCTTCTTCAGGGGCCGTATTCACAAAGCCTTTTATCTTACCACTAGGAGTACTCCTAAATCACACTAAAAATGTTACCTAGGAGTTTTCTCTTAAAAGTTATTCACAAAGCCTTTCAGACCTACTTTTAGTAAGGAAAAATGTAGTGTGAACCTTCGTTGCTATGGATGACGTCATTACTCATGCACGAGCTTGACTGAAGTGACCACCTTGATTGGCTGATGATTGTAACACGGGAATGATTCCAAACACCTCCCTGATGAGTGACAGGTCTGAGAATGCGTGCGCTACACAGGTTGTGCGAAGGACGGAAGATGATGAATAAACTGAACTGAATAAAAAGGCCTAGCCTAAATGAATAAAGAGTAAGGCAAAACAAATAGCCTAGTAGCCTAATGAAATATGCGGATTGATGCAGTATCTTTGCAAAATTATTTAATTAACCTCTCACCATAGCCTATGCCCACGTTTGCAAAGAGGAGAACATTTTAATTTGATTCACAATGAAACGTTACATTTAATTTACATGTTGACAATGAGTTTGTTGTTTGTTTGTTTGTTGTTGGTGGTGCATCCCTTTTTTGCCTACAATGCAAAATTGTTCCCTCGCGATTGGAAGCTCCTGTAGCTGCATTCGCATTTCAAAACATCGCGACATGAAATGCCACAAAAAGGGTTTGTGAATAGGTCTTAGTGAGTTAGGAGTCCTCTCGACTTCTTTTAAGCTGTCCCAGACTTAGGTGCTACTTTTAGGTCTAAAATGCTTTGTAAATTACTTTTAGTGAAAAAAATTAGGAGTCCTAAAGTTAGGAGTGACACGGCCATTATTTTTAGGAGTTGCTCCTAAATTCGCCAGTTAGGAGCTCCTTTTAGCCTTAAAATTCTTTGTGAATACGGCCCCAGGTCTTCTTCCATCTTGTGAGAAGAAAGTCTGTACAAGTTGATTACCGAACTCTTGTCCACTTGTGTCAATTGACAGAAGCTTGTGCCGCATTTGGTAATCGACTTATAGACTTTCTCCATTCAAAATAGTCACCAGGGGCCGTATTCACAAAGCCTTTTATCTTACCACTAGGAGTACTCCTAAATCGCACTAAAAGATTTTAGCTAGGAGTTTTCTCTTAAAAGTTATTCACAAAGCCTTTCAGACCTACTCTTAGTAAGGAAAAATGACAACTCCTAAACTAAAAAAGAGTCCCTATTGCTATGGATGACGTCATTACTCATGCACGAGCTTGACTGAAGTGACCACCTTGATTGGCTGATGATTGTAATGCGGGAATGATTCCAAACACCTCCCTTACGATGATGAGTGACAGGTGACAGGTCTGAGAATGCGTGCGCTACACAAGTAGTGCGAAGGACGGAAGATGATGAATAACTGAATAAAAAGGCCTAGCCTAAATGAATAAAGAGTAAGGCAAAACAAATAGCCTAGTAGCCTAATGAAACATAGGCCTACGGATTGATGCAGTATCATTGCAACATTATTAAATTAATCTGTCACCATATGCCTACGTTTGCAAAGAGGAGAACATTTTAATTTGATTCACAATGAAACGTTACATTTAATTTACATGTTAACAATGAGTAGTTTTGGTTGTTGTTGGTGGCGTTATTGCGTCCCTTTTATGAATGCAAAATTGTTCATCGCAACGTGAAATGCCACAAAAAGCTATTTGTGAATAGGTCTTAGTGAGTTAGGAGTCCTCTCGACTTCTTTTAAGCTGTCCCAGACTTAGGCGCTACTTTTAGGTCTAAAATGCTTCGTGAATTACTTTTAGTGAGAAAAATTAGGAGTCCTAAAGTTAGGAGTGACATGCCCATTATTTTTAGGAGTTGCTCCTAAATTAGCCACTTAGGAGCTACTTTTAGCCTTAAAATTCTTTGTGAATACGGCCCCAGAACAAGAAGGTAATGCACTGACTACATAAACAGTATTTTTTTCCCCTTTCCCATACTCCACTTGGACTCCATGCACGTTCCCGAGCAACTTTTTCTTCTTCTTGTTACGTGGCAAGCAAGGTATGTGCATTATCGCCACCCTCTGAACTGGAGGACGACTCTTTTTTTACAGTACAATAAAAATCGACGTTGGCCCATGCGTCATTTTCAGCTTTGGAACTTGGCGCATGGTCAGAGCCGACTGGCGCTAGATCTGAGCCCCAGTGTTCAATATGGCGTTGACTATGAATTGGCCAGATTTACTAGCCTAGCCTCCGCCATTCATTTGTATAGAGGGCGGGACTTAATCACTCTCTCCTGTTATATATAATACCTCTATGGAGATAATGGCTGGCTGTGGTAAACAGTAGTAGCAACGCCTGCATCAAAAATTGCAGTCGGTAAGAAAGTGTACATTTGTTTACAGCAAAGGTAGGCCCACATTGTTTCCTGACTACCAATGCTGTTTATTGTCAGTTTGTAAGGTTTAGGCAAAGTACGAAGTAACGTTATGAATCCATGGGTGTAGGTTTAGGGTGGGACGCTATGGACTAGTCCCAATCAATATTTTGAGATGACAAAATTGTCCCCACCAATATTTTAGCGAACTCCTTTATGCTATTTGGACTATTCCGACGTCCAAGGCGACAGTAAACGAAACACTGTCATTTGATTGGCTGCAACCGAAGGGGGTTTATTTGACACGCACAACAGTGTCAAAGCATAGCCTAGGCTAGGCCTACTTCACTTTGTGGTGACACTGGCTGAAAAGCGAGCGAGTGTGTCCGTATAGGATAAGTTATCAGGGATGTCTACCAATATATAACCCAAAAAAGGCCAGTGCAAAACATTTTAATATTCCCTTTACCCTTCAGCATGCACATTTTGCCCTCTTTTGTGCTTTGTAGATCAGCTATGCCACCAAAGAAGAAAAGGTACATTCAGAGCTTTTTCATCATGCAGAGTTTACTGTAAGTAGGCAGAGTAACTAGCCATACAAACTGGCAATTGGTGATCAGGCTTTCAAATGCGTATTTTACTGTGGAAAATAGCATTAACTGTTAGGATATTACCCAGGATATTGTCACAGCTAAACCTAGCTTCTGTAATCTTTTAACCAAGGTTGACCAAGAGTCATGTTGAATAGGGGTGTGTAACACTGACTGTTAATTGGGCTACCAATCTTGCAGTCACAATAAACAATAGATCCGAGACATTTTCCTGTTCCTATATTCTGGCCAATGTATTTATGAATGTATAAAAGATAAAGTATGGTGCATTTAGAAATAAACATTGCGAGGCACTTATCTCTTCTACAGTATGATCTCATCCTAGAAAGATTTTCTTTGACTTGTTAGTTTTTTGAACATTTATTTTATCTAATGACATAGCAAACGTGATGAATTGAATCCACATATCCTTGCACAATGCAAAACTATTTTCCACTAGCCTAAAACCGTGAGACTGAAAGCTTGTTCACATTCTTCTTAAAGTGACAGGCACTCAATTAGACTTACAGACCACAAATGCGATGATACTAAAGAAAAGTGTAGCCTAATAATTTAAATATCAATATGATGTATTCAAATGACTAAATATGTATTTATAAAAGCTATTAGTAATTATGCAGATCATAATATACTATAAATAATTAACAACATACAATATATAAAGTAATTTCCAAAATATGAAATAGAAACTTTCTGTGTGTGTGTGTGTGTGTGTGTGTGGAGGGTCAATCAAATTCTATGATTGCCACTGATGTGGATGATCACACAATATTCAATAGTAGGCCTACTGATGGCGTCAAGGTGGTGGGGGCCTCCAAACCAAATCACATTTTAAAAAATCGCCAAAGTATTAAAATCAAGATTATTCACTTGGTTTTGGTATTGAAACAATAATGTTGGTATCGTGACAACAGGAGTTGAGGGATGTGTCCAAAACTGAGACCAAACCCACGCCCTTGCTCATAGCTGAAGAAATTTTGCAAAATCAATGTATCACCAATGGCTAAAAGTTTGGAAATTACAGTAGGCTTGTCCAAATGTTGTGTAGCAAACTTTCAATGAGCTTCAACATGTTTTTCTTTGGTAATAGAGTCGTACGGGGTAAGCACAAGCCTCCAAGTCTTTCTGGAGCTTTCTCTGAGTGGTCCTTGGCTCTTGGGCTACTCTTCTGACTATTCTTCTGACTTCCTGGTCAGAAACTTTGCAAGGAGATCCTGTGCATGGCCGGTTGATGATGCAGTGATGTTCCTTCCACTTGCAGATAAAGGCTCCAATACTGCTTACTGGATGATTCTGAAGTTTTGAAATGCATCTGTAACCAGTTCCATTGATATGTTTTGCAAGCGTGCAAAGGTCTTGGGAGAGCTCTTGCTTTTACTCACCATAAGCGCTTTCAGACATACGTGTAAGACCGGAGGTTCTGCCGATGTTAAACGGTGGGGCCGTATATCTGAACGACATAACCGGTCATATGGAAGTCCGAATTCACCCGGTGTTTATACTACCCCCGACCTAGTATTTCCTCCGGACATTATGTAAATGTGCTGTGTCTGAACGAGGCGTAGAACATGCGGTTAAAATTCACACCTAGTGAGAGGGCGTGTTGGTGACGTTTCTTTCGTGCGTCCATGTGGTTAAATCTGACTTTAATGCCAGTGTTATGATGGAGTGGCATAGTGCTGTCCAGAAAATCTCCGACATGGAAAGATGCAGACATCACGGAGCTACTGTCCATGAGGGCATACAACATTTTGATAAAACACATGAAGGGAATGGCACGTTGTAGCCTACAAATGCATGGCAAGGCCAAACGAATTCAAAAGACTGAATCATCATAAGCAGAAGGCGCTGAAAAGGCAGTAGCCTACAGCGACGTCGTTGACGACAATAACAGGAGTATTTAATAAATTGTTAGCCAACATGGTTTTCTGTTCATTGATAGCCTTAGGCAGAATTAGGCTACAGAAAAGAATACAGGATTTTTTTCTCCCCCGGCAGTAAAGACAGTAGATTCGTGTTTAAAATTAAATGAAAACTAAAGGTAGGCTATAGGCTAATTATGCATATGACCATCCAGAGGAGGCTGGTGATCTGTCAAGAATGATGAAGATCGTAAGATACAGATGGTTTTATTGTTGCTGTCATTATTACCACAAACACGAATTGACAACGAAACCATGGCGATCGTGGGTTATATCTTGCCTGTTTATTAGGCCATGCACAGCCCTGTCAGAACTCCGTGTAGCATGCATACTGGCAGTTTTCATAAACCATCACCAACTAGTTCGCACTTTGGATATATCGTTGGATTGTGAAAAGCCCAATTTCGAATAACTACAGTACAACAGATGAGGTAGGATGCATCTTTTGCAATTAGAATTTCGTGTTGGTGAGACCTGTTGCCTATCAGTAGACATGTCATCTCGAGTTCCACGACAGCTTAGCTAGTGCCACCGAAATATGACACTGAAATCCTCTCACTATTGGAGTCGCTCAGATAGAAACAGCTGTAACGTGGTTAGGACACTTTTGCTGTGGAGTGGAGACGCCATAAGTTAGGTGTGGTTTTGACAATCAGAAAAGCAATATACTGAAATAGTTTAATGATGTAAAGTCAAGTGCTGGTCTGGTGTGTGTGCACGCAGTTTTTATTGATGAGTCGGAGTGGCAAGGGCATTATAAAACTTCTCCCTCTTAGGCCTACTCATACACTGCGTTGAAATGGCGTAGCTGTCTAAATTCAAATCATATCATGCTAGGGGAGAAATCGTGGGACATCCATTATTTTGTTATTCAGCACCCATGGTCAAAAATATGTTCCCGCGCGCCTGCATTACGTTGAAAACAGATAAATGTGTTTACTCGAAGCACACATACAAATACTGTATGTGCGCACTTAGGTGACTATCCTACTTCAAGTATTAGCCTACGCACAATAGATTTCTCTTCTTTAGCCTATAATACATAGGCTACACTTTGTAAACAAAAAGCAGCTGTGACAGGCAGCGGCCGCATATATTCTGCGTCATATATCTCGCATCTTGTGAACTCTAAGCCCCCACCCCTCACTTGACAACCACACGGAGATTCTGTAATGTGCGTGTATGTCGTTCACACATACGTCCGTATAAGGTCAGTATTAGGTCCGCAGGTTAGCATCATATCTGAATCATCCGAAGGGTAGGACCTCCGTTTGACAAACCTCCGCATGTACTCCGGAGGTTATATCTGAAAGCGCTTCATGAAATGTTTCTTGTGTGCCACCTTAGTAATGAAAAACCTTTTTATATCCCATCAATATGTACTAACCCAGCTTATATTAATTCGCACAGATAGGAGGGATAATTACTCTAACTAGCTTGTTCCTTGCCATTCCTTGCCTTTACTGCTTTTTCTTAGCTTGTTCAATAATTTTCCCCTGTGCCATTACACTTTTTTACTCATAACTCTATACTTATGTAACCTGACTCTCGCCAGATGAATTTCGTTCCGCCTAGCTCCACTCATCCATCTGGGATTGATCCATTGGAGTGGTGCTTCAGAAGGCTGGGCCTTATCAAAAATCCTTGCATATGATTGGATAAGCCACTTGTCCGTCATCTATTGACGTGCTACTTCAACCACTCACACCTCCCTGCGTCCTGATTGGCACTACCATACAATCTGGTGCCGAAATCACTCTCAACGGAACCGATCCCAGATGGATGTGAGTGGAGCTAGGCGGAACGAAATTCATCTGGCGAGAGTCAGGTTAATACTTATGGACATTAAAGGAGAATTCAGGTGTGATATTTACCTAAAGTGTGTTGAAACATGATACCAGACAAGCCGAGATGAGCTATGAGACATACGTTCACACTTGTTATCATGTTTCAACACACTTTAGGTCAATATTACACCGGAATTTTCCTTTAATGTTTGGACTTTTTAATATGTGTGGATTACCTTAAAGGGGTGGTTCAGGATTTTGGACATAGGACCTCATTTCCAAGTAAGCAAGTGTGAAGTTGTGGAGACCGTTTTCAACACGTTTCATCCAGTCCTTCTAATTGCAGAGTTCGCAGGTGCTAGGCTAGCGCAAGTCAACGGTATGTGTTAGCCTGCCACTAAAAACAGTCTTACCCACTCCAAAGTATACCCGAGGCAAATTCCAGACAATCGATGTAAATGTCTGTGTTGATAGAATAGTGTAAGTGGCAGGCTAACACATACCGTTGACTTGCGCTAGCCTAGAACCTGCAAACTCTCCAATTAGAAGGACTGGATGAAACGTGTTCAAAACGGTCTCCACTGATAAATATCACACTTGCTTACTTGGAAATGAGGTCCTATGTCCAACATCCTGAACCACCCCTTTAAGTTAATACTAACGTCTGGTGAAAAATTCATGCAAATAGCCAAATTGGAAGTATACTTAAAAAATGTGTTCAATACTTATTTCCCCCCTGCTCCCAAATGGAAAATGTACAGTTGTTGTCATCCACAAATAGACCCGAGGTTGTTGTAAGACCAGCTTCCCTTTTAGCTGTGTTATAAGGAAAAGAGGTTATTCAATGTGAAAGTGAGGTTGTGACATGAAAAATCTTGCACAATGACTTGGGCCAATATCTTCTAACTGGAGAGGCAAACAACCTTGAAATGTCCCACCATCAATCATAGAGGAGGCTACTAAGCATGTGCAGAGCAAAATTACTATGGTAATCACACTTGCTGCATTTGTATGTGTCTTAACGGTTACCATTATGTTGTATCTGTATGACCACAAGATATGCTATTCTTATAGGTCATATTACACCACTATTCGTAATACTCATGACTGTCAGTGGATCGACAGCTCTGTAAAATCCTGGTGCAGGTTAGACACACACCTCAGCTGATCTATTTACTTTCTTTCATTGGAATTCAATTCAGACATGCCTGTTTAGATATTATGGAAAAGTAAACATAAAATAAAATAAACGCTATAGTATCAAACACATTCGCCAGGAATGCCCTTGACATTTTGAATGTTGATCAGTTTGGTATTTTTACATGACATTGTGATTGACATTGTCTCTATCTAGGAATCATATCCTTAAGATGACAGGTGATGGAGTTTATCATGAAAATCTGCACTTCAGATCTGTGCAATAGTTTTTCAAATCTGCAAGCTTTAGGTCATATACCTTTCTCAGGCAGAGTAGTTCATATGTAAGTGTCCAGAGCAAAATCTACACTATGAACATCAAGTGCCTGTGAAAATGTCGAGAAACGAGAGAGAGAGGGAAGGGGCTTTGTCAGTATTGGCTAATGGAATGTGCAAACCTACTTTTTGACTGACCACTGCCCCCTGCAGACTAAAATGAAGTTGGTTCTCCCAACTGATGTGTTAAATATTCAGTGCAGAGATTGAGACAGACTGTACAGTATTGTAGTATGTCGTCAGTATTATGAAGTAAAAGTGATTCTCACAAAAGCACGTCTGTCTGGTCTAACAGACGTTGGGAGTACTACTTTTTGTTATCATCTTGTTATAATTACCTGAATTCAACTTCCAAACACTAATATACTTTTAACCAGGGGTGTAGTGGTAAAATAAGAGGTGGATAAACTATGAATTCTGTGATCACGGTACGGTGGACTGCGCCATGCAGTATCACATTTTTTAAAAAGCCATTCAGAACATGTTTAATGTTGGTGGAGGTTATCAATACCAGTGGTTAACAATACCAGTGGCATTCCTAGAGTGTTGATGAGTGTACATATTGTGAATGTGGATAATACAATTTTGAATGTTAAAAGTTGCAATTGGTGGATAAACTCTAAAAAGAGGTGAATAAACTCTATTTCTGAAATTTCAGAGGTGGATAAACTTGCGTTTAGCCTCCACTACAACCCTTCTTTTAACCTTTGATATACATGGAAATTATGTCATTCTTACAACTGGAATTTAACATTATCCAGCTATATGTTAAAAACATAGAAATAAAATCAAACAATTACTATTATTCAGCACGAGTGGTATACCAAGGTGCAATAACATGGACTGAAATGCTAAAAATTATGTAAATATTAAAAAGATTGGAGGCCATTGATGTATGTGTTTGTGTATTGTTGTTCTGATAAAAAAAAGACTGGAATATCCATTTTGACTGGATATTAAGGAAAAAAAGATGGTCTCTGACTTCTCACTGGCACCGCATCTTGGTCTTTCCGTTCCCTTCCCACGACCTTACCATTCTTCTGCTTCCCCAATGCAACTAAAGAGAAACTATTTGTGTGTGTGTGTGTGTGTGTGTGCCACCTAGAACTAAGCATATGTATGTATTATTTGAATAATTTCAAAATCAACAAATGTCACTGAAAAAAAATTCAGAAAAAAGCAAGAAAGACATTTGCCATTACATTCCCAAATATTCCACAATCACTCTCTTGTTCTGTGTATCTTTAACTCACTGCTTACCTTCTGTGTGGATTGTTGACATTAATGGTGTTGACAGCATTTGAACGTTTCACACACTCCACATAAAGGTTAAGGCTTTTGCTTCTCAATTAGCCAGCAGTCCTGTCAGCCTGAGTTACGTCTCTCTCTCTCTCTCCCCCTCTCTCTCCCTTTCTCTCCCTCTGTGTGTGTGTGTGTTTTAGTGACACTCTCAGTCCCTGCATCAGCAATTCTTCATAAACAATTACAAAGAACAATGCAGTTGTCATTAAAACTGTCATTAAAATTGTCAATCACTTTGTCTGGAATGACTTCAATTAAGTCCTTAAAACAAGGCCCATAACTCAAAAACACTTCTCTTTTTGTGTAACTCTCTCTCTCTCTCTCACTCTCTCTCTAACTATCTCTCTTGCCCCTCTGTCATAGTATCACTGTACAAGGGAATGCTGGTCTCATTCAGAAAAATAGGCTAGCCTTGTTGTTTACCAATGGATGGAATTATGTTTAAATTGACCATAGGATTTACACAGGATTCCAAAGGAGTTATATTTGGGATAATGGGGTTGTCATGCATCATATGTGATTTTGATTCTTTAAACTTAACTTCAGCCCTAAACTGGTCAATTGCTTATTTGACCCACTATCAGGAGGTGACAGAGGGCCGATGTCCTACTTCAGGCCTTCGAGAGAAACTGTGCCAAAGCCAAACAAAGCCCATGTGACCCAGATGCCACTCTGCTTAGAATGCCTCCTCATTGTTCTTTTGGAGTCCAAGGAGCTCCATCTGCCCAGAGAAAGAGAGAGAGTGAGAGAGAAAGAGAGAGAGTGAGAAAGAGATAGAGAGAGTGAGAGAGAGAGACAGACAAAATTGCAGATGAAAGTGAGGCTTACAGTGAGTAAAATTGAGTGGCTTGAAACCATCCCATCGTGCAAAGAAACCAGCACGTAGTGATGAAGATGTAAACCATATAGCATAATTTAGGCTTTGCATATGTGTGTGAGTTGGCGTGTGAGTGCATTCTGCCAGTGTGTGTGTGTGTGTGTAAGGGTTTAGTATCTGACTAGTAGAAGGATTTAGGATTACATCAACCTCACATCAAGATTACTCTCCTCTCCTTCATCCTCAATAAAATATTATTATTATTGTCGTTGTCATTTTTGTTATTGCTGTTGCTGACATCCGATTAAGTCCGGTCTTATTAATAAAGAACTCATCAGATGTCAGCTCTATCACACTGAGGATAAAAGAATGTTTTTTGAGACGGGGAACAGCGTCTCTGGGGGAAGTCTCGGAGTGATTTTCTACTTTTAAATACATGCCGACAGGCTGGAATAATACAAGCTGCATGGATCAGAGACTCTAGATTACAAGAGACGCTATCATGGCCATCTCTGGACAGTGTGACGTTAACTGAGACCTCATTCTCGGGACTCAGAGGAACTTGGATGAACATGTTGATGCTCAGAATTGGATGTCACTCAAAGCTCAGCTCTGGGCAGGGAAGCGTGTCAGTGCTCTTGTCATAGCCTTTAGTGTGTGTGTGTGAGTGTGTGTGTATGTCTGTGAATGTGTAAGCGTTTATGTGTGTGTGTGTGCGTGTACATGTGTGTTTGTGTGTGTGTGTGTGTGTGTACGTGCTTGTATGCATGTGTGTGTCTGCAAGTTTGAGAAGGGCGCAAGTGTGTGTGGCTATTTTTTCGGAGGGGATTAGTGTGAATAAAATTTGATCAATCTTCACTGATCTCATGGTCTTATCTGAGTGCTCAATCACAGCGCTGCCCTGAGCCTCTCCCCTTCTCACCACCCTCATCTGGAAAGTGCCGTGATTCCCGTTATCCTGTCCTGCCACTCTTATCCTCCTGATTGCTCAGAAAAAGAGATCCTCTTTCTCATTAGAATATCAAGTCCCCGCGCCGCAAAAAAAAAGGACAGTAGCAGCTTGATCGTCTTATAGGGTAGCTGCAGAGACAAATTAAAATTTGTCATGTCTAATCTTCTTTCAGCGCCTGTTCCAAGTGCAAGTGGTCCACATTCTTAAATCTGCAGGATGATCCCCGTTGTTTACAGAGCTAAGCCCACTGAGACCTCGGCGCCTGGGATTGGGTTGTTCCGAGGGAGCGGCACACAAAAAGCTGCTCTCTCTCTTTCACTTCCGACAGATCAGGGAAGGGACATGTAGGTCACATAATTACTGCCTGTTCCATCTTCTCATACTCTTAACACACACACACACACACACACTCTAAAATGGTGTAGTATCCCATGCATATTTGTAATACAGGTTGTACTGTAAGTTCGGACAGTGGATATGCTTAGGAGATAAAGGTGAGAGGTTGAGAGGTTAGGTCATGGCTGAACATGGCATGAGGAGCTTTGTGATCAGAACAGGCTGCAAAAGAATAACTCACAGCTAAAGATGGGATTTTCAAATGTCATCTTCTCCCCATGTCATTCTCTCACGGTACCAGCCACACAGAAATTACATCAATTCAGAGGTCAGGGAAGGGCTATCATATATGCCTCTATGATGATCAGTTCATGGTGTACGCAGCATAGACAGAGGAATGAAGTGTGAGTCCCCCACAAGGCAGAGAGGGACAGTCCGAGCTGTGCGATGCAGAGATGGGAGAGAGGGACGCTAAAACTCAAGAGTGTACATTGTATCTGCAACATTTTAGTGATATTCGGCTGGACATTGAACAACCAACCAAACCTATTCTTAGTGACAGGAAAACAATATTGTGTGTTTGTGTATGCACACATGTGTGTGTGAGTTCGTGCAAACTGAACGTGGGTTAAGGCCATTAGTTTCACTCTGTGGTCACCGCACATCAGTGGAACACACACATTTTAGGTGGACAGGGGGCAGAGGAGCAGCGCAGTCAAGTGGCCCAGCTGCAGGATTTTGTTGGGATTTCTGGGAATTAGTGCATATTAATTGCGGCTGCTGTGGCAGCCTATATGGAGGGCTGAGGGATAAGAAGCAGCTGCTCAGTTAAGTTCAACAGATTATTCAGATAAGACACTGAATTAAAATAAATAAATAAATAATACAGGAGTTAAGAAGTGCAGGGGGCTGACATAAATGTCATTCAGATTTGCACAGGCATTTACATGTCTGAGAAGATGAATCTCCTGACTGATAGGCCTAGTAATGCAATCTTTAGATCACATTAGAGATTTCTGGACACTATTGTCTTTTTCAGTGTGAAAACACAAAGCAATGTGGACACAAACTTGCCATAAAAAGAGAACCCATGCAATCTTAGGTCACAAGTCTGTGTGTAGCCTTTTTTGTTCGGCGTGTGTTCAAGTGTTTATAAACGGATACGACGCCTGGGCAGGTGACTAAAGTAACGAAGCGAGCCTGGGTGCTCTCACATCCCCACTCATCGCGTTCCCACTCCCTGCCTTCCCCTTGCTGTTATGAATATTTAACACACACTGTAATGATAACATGTTTGCATTGTTCCGACTGCTGAGTTTGAATTATTTACTGGTGGCTCGCCTCTAATGCGATTGTGGTCAAGCTCGGACCGGCACTCGGTCCCCGCTTCTCCACCAGTCAGGTCTATTCGGCTCGGCCGTGTCGCCGTGTCACTGCAGTTTAGAGGCAGGCGGGGGTCAGAGTTCGCCCTGCCAGCTTGCGTGAGTGAGAAAACGGCGAGGGCCAATCAACCGTGAGACAGCTTTTCACTTCCAGTGTCCGTGACCATTTTTTGCTTGCGCATTGTGCATTAAACCAGTCAACGGAAGGCCTAATGGGAAAAACATCAAAGTTTCATGTTCTTTCTGTTCTGTTTGCTGAGTGACTGAGGTGGAATGAGGATCTCTTAATGGTCCCTGAAAATTATTATTTTCTGGCCATTGAAATTTGCCTAAATTGTTTGATGCCATTTTCACTGTGTCATCTGGGATTTAATGCTATAAGGTATATTATAATTTCACTTCTTGAAACACTGATATTATCTTAGAACAGCTATTTAAGTTTCTATCAGTGTTTTAGTTTGGACCAATGCGCCTGGATCTAACACAAATCTGCAGGCCCAAAGAGATCACACTCTAATTGCCTAAGTCATGGTTCCATGCAATCTAATCTTTCGCACGTGAAACAATACCACATGCAAAATGCTGTTGGAGGCCAAAACTGCAAGAGTGCTTTATTACAAGAAGAAACATCATAGCAGAGAAAACCCTGCAGGACAGCCTGCAGAAAGTGTTTTCCTTGAAGTAGGCTGTTTTAGGCTGCCATAAATGAACAAATGTGTCAGGTTGCATGTGTAGCCTAACAGTATTACTCCTCTGCATCGATAAACAGATATTCCAAGGTGGGAAGTAACGATTTTGGTAATAGTCCTTGACCCAGAGGGGGTGGTTGGTACCATCTGAGGGAAATAAGTCTCATGGTGATTTTTGCCACCTAGGAAATAAGTGATAGCATTGCAGTAGCTTTTATTGTTTTATCACCATGTTTATGTCTATTATACACTTATGCAGGGATATATTACAGGTGAATAGCCCACAAATCTTAACTAATATAACCCACAAAACTTCCACAGCTGATTATTTACATTATGTCAATATGTTTTTGTATTGGATGCTTTTCATGTTGAATTGTATGTATAAATATGTAAATTAGCCATTATCTAATAAAATATGTATAATTTGCCTATGCAATAATTTCAAGTACAGAAATCTTAACATTGAATAAAGTCAGGTTCAAATTTATTTTTGTATTTCATTTGGGTGACATGCTATTTCTGAAATTCCTGAAATGCTGTATTTTTAAAAATGTCTTCATAAATTTGCTGAAATGCTATATATGTTCCAGAACTTGTATTTACTTTTCATGCTATAGTTACACATCATATGAACAACCTCTTCTATGAAATCCTCCAGCATATAGGAGTATAATGGACACTTTAGTGTTTGTAAGTGGAGATTTCTGGTTCAGAGTTGTGAAAATGGTGATAATTGATTTGTTTTTTTTATGGCTGTTGGAAGTATTTTTGATCGAATCAAAATACCCAAATTCAAAAGACACTGTAATAACATTTCACTCTAATATGTCCAAAATGAAAAACAAAAACAAAAAAGAATTTTGAACCAGACCATATCCAGTGTTCTGGTTTCTCTACTTAAAATGTATGCAAATTATTGCATATTTCAGTAGATGATGGTTCATTTACATACTTATATACATAAAAGTTCAGGAAAGTTGCAATACAAAAAAATATTGACTTAATGTGAATAATCGGCTGTGGAAGTTTTGTGGGGATATATCTATCTAAAACTTTAACCTATTCACCCGTATGCTATCCCTCCATAGACTTA
The DNA here is from genome assembly GCF_046254945.1 of Alosa pseudoharengus. NCBI lineage: Eukaryota > Metazoa > Chordata > Actinopteri > Clupeiformes > Clupeidae > Alosa > Alosa pseudoharengus. Next base: position 6,494,729 of record NW_027468664.1, on the reverse strand, counting down.
CAATGGACATAATGATGCTGATAAAACACAAAAAGCTACCCCAAATGCAATGCTATCACTTATTGTATAATTCTAGGGTGATATACCTTGTCAAAAATCACTATGAGACTCATTTCCTTGAATGGTACCGATTCACCAACATTAGGGGGTCTGGGTAATATTTTCAGGTATGTGCAGGCCTACTCTACGTATTTCCTTTTCTTGCAACATTTTACTTTCACTCCTCTAAATTTTAACATAAATCTCCAGTTTTTACCCCTTGCATTTTCAAAATAGATTACTTTTCTTTTAATGCATTTGAGTGAATTGTTGTAGCCTAAAATTATAGATGGCAGACAGATATTAATCTAAATGCACAAAAGGACCAGAGTGCCAGTTTGTCTAATGCTGAGAAATGATTAGGCCTATGTGGTATATACCACCGTAAAAATAATGCTATAGGTATACACTTAAATTAAGATTTGGGGCAAAGCTTTATCAGAATGTGTGGTTGTGCACCTACTGTGACACAGGGTTAGGATAGCATTGCAGTGAACTTTGCCTAAAGAGCTGACAAAAAAATCCTTCAAAAAGTCTAAGACACTTTTACTTTTAGCCTATACTGTCAATACATTTCAGACCCCATAATTACTTTATTATTGCCATGAGTTTTTAGTTTTAGCATAAGTAGGCCTGTGATTCTACTTCAGTAGGCTATAGAAAGTGTGCATTTTTGCCATACACAGGTCTTTTTCTGCTGCAGACTTTCTTTAGATTTACTCTCAGGGTTCCCCTGACCCAAGCTTCCCCTGAGCTTACACTGACTCCTGCTGGCAATGCAGTGTAATGTTTTAGGTGTCTAATCTGACAAAGTAAAGAGATATCCTGGAGGATGGTGCTATGTTGCTTATTTTAGTGAAGGCCTACTTGCTTGATGATTTAGTAATTTATGTAGCTAATACAGTCTTGATTACTTCAACAAGGGAAGTTTTAGTAACCTTTTAGATGGTGTTTGATGTTCACCAGTAGGCTATCTATACATAGGTAGGCCTATATCTAAATCGTTACACATCATGTTTATGCATTGGTGGGTGGCATTTAATTAAAATGACAAAGAAATCGATGGATGTCAAGAGCTACTGATTTGTGTGACTGAGGCACGCAAAAAAATGGACAACACTGCCATCTAGGAGTCATTTAGTTGCTTTGTAAATGCCGCCAAAATACGCCTATAAATATCTCTGTTTGAAGTCTGCACACAGAAAAGTAGACTGGAAAGCCAATTAGGGAGAGAAGACTTAAATGGCAATTTAATGAACTATTACTAAAAGAAGAAAGAATATCAAAAGAACAAATTAGTTATAGGCTAGCTTGTGTTCAGAGCGCACTTTTGGGTAGGTTAATGGACTTTGAACTTAAATGTAGCATATGGAGGAAAAACCAGCAGACCGCATCCATCTCAGAAGCACGCTTAACACAATTTTATCATCCTACTGCACAGTTATTCGCATTATAGGCCTAACCAATAACACACTGCACAAATTGCTTTCTGCTTCAATTGGTGCAGCTCCTAATTTAGTGACTGTATCGGCAGTGGATGCTGACTTACCACGAGATCTTCTGGAGATTTCGTGGAGTTGATGTCAATGAAAAACTCTGCTCCAGGTGAGGCTCGAACTCACAACCTCGGCATTGCTCTGCTACGTACTGTCGTATAAGTACCGCGCGCTAACCGATTGCGCCACTGGAGCTGGTTTCCCATTGGGTAAAAAATAATTTCATGAGAATTCAATCAAAAATACTTTTTATTTTTAGTAGATGGTGTCATACATCATTGTAACTTAAAACTGTTTTTGTTTAGTGTGTGAGGTACGTGATTAAGTACAGAATTGAGTGTTGTTTACGAGTAAGCCTGTAGCTGGACTGATCTCTCAGTGTCAGTGGATTGGCTCTACAGTTGAGGTAGCGTACATTTTCTGAGGACATGAGAAGGACAAAATAAAGGGAAGTTCTACACAGTTCTACACAGCAGTAGACAGTGAGCTGTTGCATTTTCATCAACCCCACCCAACATCGCATGTCGCCACCTGTCGGGACTCCGCGTCAAAGCATAGGGTATTTTTTATTCATAGCCATAATGTTTCAAAATAGCCTACTGAAACAAAAATATCATACTAAATGACTTCACTTTATTTAAGTTATTATCAAGAAGATTAGCCCACTGGCGCCAATGTTGTTGCGCATTGGTCCTCAATGCAGAAAACTAAAGACCTATTTCATAGCTAAGCATGAACTGAATTTCCCCAGCTGAATGGATCCAGTACAAGGTGAAAATGACTGGCACTGCAGCAGTGACTACATGAGAAGAAGCTTTGAGAGCCTAGAGCCTTGACTTATTCCCCCAAACTAGTCTGCATTTTGCCCAAGTAGGAATTGCACTATACTACCAGCCGTCTTGAACTGACACGTAACTGTTAAAAACAGCACTCACTGATGCACTTATTCTTACTGTACTCTACCATTTTTTAAATTGTCCTAAAATTGTTGAGAATTGCTTTAAAACTTAAACTGTTTACCATGTTGTTAGTCGCTTTGGCTAAAAATGTGTCAGCCAAATGTAATGTAATGTAATGTATGCTGTGCTGTGCTGTGTATCATGCCACAATGTGGCAGCAAGTGATCAACTCTTTGGGCCCTATTTTAAAAATCTAAGTGCAATCCACTTATACTAGCTTAATGGAGGAAAATGGTTAAAGGGATTGTAGTCAATTAGTAGGAAATCATTTAAGTTTGGCCCCCTTCCCCTTCAAAGTCACCTTGTGCAGTGATACACCAGTCTCATTCATTAGGCGCACCATCTGCAGAATGTACTGGATATCTTCCGTTGTGTTAAAACAGGGACCCATCAGCCTCATCAGACACATCACAGGGACCGAAATCCAGCCAGTAGTAAAGGTGTGGAGCAACAATAGTTTGCAATAACTTGCATGTTTTCCACACATTTTGAATATGCGCATCAGGATGGAGCAATGCCAGAGCGCCACAGTTTAATTAGTTTGTGCCGAATTCTTCCTCAGACGCCTAAGAACATTAAAGTAGAACTCAGCGTTGACCTGCCGATGACCTGAACTGTGGCGCACTGGCATTTTGTTGTTTCACACCACCACTTCCTTCATTGGGCTCTACTTCTGCCTGTTCCTCAAGATGAAGTTCAAGCTTAAGGGTCGATCCAGTATGAACTACAGATGATGATGGACATGCATAAAGACCAGGACCATGGGTTCCTAGCGGTGCAAAACACTTTGGGCTCTGGATGGGAAAATGGAAGATCTCTGAAAGATACTTAGGTCTTACTCGCAGGCACTGCTTTGTGCAAGACTGACTGAGTGTTTCATCAACTGCTCTTCCAAGATCAATATGGTGCTTTGAAGAGAATGAGGTGAATTAGGAGATCCACAATTGATTTGACTTAACACTTTGTCTCACTGCTTAGCTTGAATTAAGTATGCTAGCTACTGTACGTATGTATTATCAGAACGGGATGCATTCATCTATGAAGAAGGCGGATAAAGTAGAAGCAGAATTGATGTAATGATGTACCTATGTTTAGAACATCATGTGTGTTATTGTAGTGTTGTATGCATTCATTATGGAAATTCTGAGATGGTACTCACTGATTCCACACAGAATGACCCCATACGTTAATAAGTTATCATTGCTGGTTTGGCAATGCTGACATTTTTATGATCTTGCTGTAACTTTGTAGAAATTATAACATTTTACTTGTTAGTAGTGGTACTTATAGTAATTAGTCCAACAAGCATTCTCTATTTATGCCTAGTTACTTGAAAGTTTGCCATTCCTGATATAGTGCCATCTTTGCAGGTGGGGGATATTTCTCCATGTCTCTGAGTTGAAGCTATTGAATTATTTGCCTTCACTTACACTAGAAATCTAATATCATATAAAATGCATTCCACCCATTCAAATTCTCAGTGTGCTTTAGTATTTTTTTTATTACATTTCAGGTGCTCTGAGACAAACTCTTGCTCTGAGTTTTTATCTGATTTTTTTCCATTATGCAGTAACATTTACAAGACCGCAATGTGGGTTTAAACAAGGTTTATGGGCTGAGTGATTGTGATGTGTATTGACTGGTTTTTGACTGGTGATGTGTATTGAATGAGATTTTCAAAGCAGGGAATTTTCACTGTCACCTCAACCTGACTCTGTTGAGGAGAGAAAACGTGTTACATTTGAAATCAATGTCTGTGTTCATTGACGAGGTGAAGGACACCAGGGACCACAGCTGTTAAGCTGCACAAAGCCAATCACTCACCCTTGAGAACCACCATTTCATCGATCTAATAAGGGATCTACACCACCCTGTAGAAAGCAATATTCTCTCCTGCTATGTGACAAGATGTACACAGCTGTAAATATCCTGGTGAACTGCTGTTCAACATTGCTTTTGAAAAGTGTTTTCTTTGTTCCTATTTAATAGCAAAAGGAAAACACTTCAGAACACTTCAGAACAGCTACGTATCAAAAAGTCTGTCCCTGCTGTTACTCTTGTTTACAACATTCATTTCCACCCGTCTGTGGCTTGGGCAGACAACAGTGCTGTAGCAAAGCTCTCTGTTCTTTTTGGTTCATGTATAGAAATAACCAGGTTGAGATACATCAGTCAAAGAGGCCTGCACACATGCCTCAGGGAATTCATTCTTATAGATGGATGAACCTGTACATCCCTCAGTCGTCACTATTTTTTATTGATCATATTTTTGTATCTGCAAGGTGTAGCAGGTGCTGTAACACACACAAAAACAACACAGCTGATGAAAATGACACATAGGAAATGATACATTTGATGCAGTGAGACATTTAAATATTCTCTGGATTTGTACACATGTTGTCACATATAACTAACAACATTTTATGCATTGTTAACACACATGTACAGTATACAGCCTTACAAGCTACAAAGCATTAATGTGGAAACAATATAAAAAAAAACAGCTAGCCAACAGCCATAATACTAATGCATTGTACTTTCTTCCTTCTGTGCATCATTTTATATTTTAATAAAGGAAATTCCCTTGCAAAAATGATAGTTCCATAGCTTAGGACAGACACAAGATTAAAAACACACCACGTCCCTCCAGCCAAAATCACACTGAAATGTCTCACTGTGGAGTTAAGTGTGTAGTGTGAGGGGAATCATGTGGTGGAGTGGTGGTGCTCCCACCAGTGTGTGGGTGAAGTGTAAATCAAAGTGATTCACACCATTCAAGACATTACGCTGGCATTGGATAACATTCCATTTGTGCACTATGTTTATTTTCTTCATGTGTAGTACCAAATGCTAGAAAGAGTCCATTATTAATGTAAAGCATTGACTCATAGCACGAAATATGCTACGAGGGGCAAACATGATGCATAAAACATTGACAAAGACCATTTTTTCCTGTCATTTCCTGTTTCCCAAAATACCAACTACCAGTTGCCCATATTTCTGTAGACCATGACCTTTGCCCAAGAAAAAGGACAAAACTCCATGCCATGTGAAGCTTACTGCCCACTTCTTCCTACCCAGTAGTGATGACTGTCGTCAAGGGAACGTGGCGAGATATACTGTAGGAGACTTTCTGCCAGACTCCCTCGCTCTCAGCTCTCTCCCTCCCTCACACTGGGAACCCATACTGTGCCAGACTGCTCTAAGGTACTGATCTACCAAGATGAAGAGGCCTCACCATGGGAACCGGACTAGGGAACATGGAGGGGGCACATGGCTCGTGTGGGCTGACTTAAGCCAAGCGGCTTAGCACAGTTCTACAAGGACAACCTGGCCATCTGCAGCAGGCACTGTGATGTGCCCTCCAAGTTCAGCTGAACCAGAGAAGTGCTTGTTTGATCTTTTCGGTTCCTTGTAAAAACAATACAATCAAACAAGTAGGAAGTCCAAAAGGAAATCTCTCTTTGTATTATATCTGCAAAGAAAACAATTCACTTGTGTGTCACTAATGTCTGATAGTACATTTAGATTAATAATTTTGTAATAAACTACAGCTTCCTATAATTAGAACAGCCCATTGGGACCCCAGGTAAAGATGAGTAAAAAAATGAATATTACTAAAACATTGGTGCTGGCGTTTTATCTTAGTTTCACAATGAAAATAATGATGAAAAATCCAACCTTGAAGAGAAGCAAACATACTCTGGGAAAAAATTCCTTATAAAGAGAAAAATGTACTATTGCATTTTTATATGTTATTATGAAACTAGGGTAAAATGCCAACAGGACATTTTTATACCTCTTTTTTGTACTCATCTTTATCAGGGGTGCCAATGAATGTGGAGGCCCCAACAGTAACTTTGAACATTATAAATGGTGAAGACACAATGTTCAAAATGAAGAAGAACTTTTAAAAAAAGTTCTACTAGACTGTGTAAGGCTAACAGAGGGTCAGCATGTGTGACAGATAAAGACCAACGGGAGGCAGGTCAGTTGAGGACCTCGGCCGAGAGGCTCTTGGAGGGGCAAGAGGAGCGGAAGCGCTGCTGGTGGTAGCACTGCAGGAAGCTGTGGTAGATGAAGCTGATGGGCAGCGACAGCAGCACGATGCCGCACACCACGCACACGCCGCCCAGAACGCGCCCCGGCACCGTGATGGGGTACATGTCCCCGTAGCCCACCGTCGTCATGGAGATGATCACCCACCAGCTGGCGGCGGGGATGCTGTCGTAGTCGTGGTTCCTGGGCTCCAGGTCCAGGCCGTGCTCCAGCAGCTGGGCCAGAGCGCTGAAGATGGCCATGGCCACGCACATGAAGACCAGCAGCATGACCAGCTCGCTCCGGCAGCGGCGCAGCGTTAGGCCCAGCGTCTGCAGGCCGTGGAAGTGGCGCGCCAGCTTGACCAGCCAGAAGACGCGCGTCATGCGCAGCATGCACAGCATGGTGCCAGCGCGCTGGATCTCCAGGCTCTCGCCCAGGAGCGCCGTGGTGACCAGCAGGATGTAGTACGGGCTGATGGCCAGGATGTCCAAGAGGTTCAGCGGCTGACGGACGAAGTCATACTTGTTGCGGGAGAGCAGGAAACGCATGCCACACTCAGCGGTGAACCAGCCAATGCACACGGCCTCGATGGTCCTGAGAGAGAGAAAAACAGGTGGTCAGTGCCCAGAAACATTCAATCCCCAGAAGATCACAATCCTAAAATACTTTATTCATAAATTAGATCGAAGAATACATGGGGAATCACTATATCATATAGTATGTATTGTAGATTAAATGGATTGTCATGAAAAAAAAAAACACCAAATTGGCCCCGAGTTCAATGAATGAAATGCATACATTTCTGTTTAATTCTGACAACTGCACTGCCAAGGAATCCCTTTTCTGCTAACTGCATGGTTCTCCAACTTGCCTGAGACCCCGTTTCCTTCATCCGAAACAGTTCATCCTGTTCTGCCACAAGAACAAGTGTGGTTGTTCTGCCAAGATCGTGCTTGTTTTTAGGGATGGGGATATCAAACTCTAATCAGAAATCTGCCCATATGGGACAACAGAAGGACTCAGTGTGCGGATGGCAAAACGCATGTGAAGGGGCACATTTGTTCCATCCATCATTATGTCCATAACATAATTTTAATGTGAAATTGCAGAGAGCTTTAATTTCTTTTGCAGGTTGATTTACTGTACTCTTCCTGACACACACACACACACACACACACACACACACACACACACGCTGTGTAAATAGCAGTAATCTGTTAGACTTGGTGCAGGCACAAACTAATTTAGCAAATGAGAGCACATGATGTTATGACTACAGATGAAGTCCACGCATGGAGCACTTTGGTCATATCAGGGTACACGTTAGTCTCATTATACAATACCTGACCTAATATGAGCTTTCATTTACGCCTCTAGTCTGCTACATGTACAAAAACATTGAAGTCATTGCAGATACAGACATAACTGTGCAATACATCCACAGTGGCTCAGGCTAGCCATGTTTGTTCAATAGCTTGGTTATGCATGTTAAGTCAATTTTTGTTGGTCATTATACAATGACATTAGATTTAATGAAGACACATTTGATTAATTAAGAACTTTAATGCAATACACTTATTATGTGAGTGCACACTGTCACCAGTTAGGCTACCTCAAGCAATAACTTATCTTGCAAGCATGCAAACCATTAATCATTTACAAAATATCAAATAGTTCCTAATGACAATATCAGTCAGCACTCATTTGCAATAAACAAATGTTGTGACGACATGCACAATATCTATTTGTTGATATAATGGGTATCCAAACCGTGACTGATTAGACTGAATACAACTCATTTGAAAACTGTCATTCAAGGTATCTAATGGTAGAACAATCATGATTAAACATGCTCTACAATCAAAAAATAAACTTTTTTTTCAACAGTTTAAGGCTATAAGCTAACATGTCTATACCATATCATCTGATGTAGACCTCAGTAAATGCAGAAAACAGAACATCTGCATCCAGGGCACTTAGAAGACGGGTTTCACTGATACTCTGATACCATTTAAGAGTATAAATGGGTCATCATCAACAAAGTAAACTGGTCCTTGTTGCTTGTGACAGTAATCACTTTTAGAGATTGTACAGGTAGGCATAATGCCAGGAAGAGCATTAACAGCAAAGAGAAGACACTGGTCTTTGTGTGAGACATACTGTTTGATCAAGCTGTCACCTGCACTTTAGCATCTATTTCAATGAAAACAGACAGGTAGGCCTATAGTATAATGGTAATTTAGATAGTTTCCTTAGATAGTTATTGTGTTTTTACTGTGTTTTATTTGTTCTTATCTAGGCTAATGTTCATTTTGCTGTCGAAACCCCAAAGGTAATATATGTTCTGTGTATATCCAGAGAACATGCTCTTTTGTGTGCTCTAAACACCATGCTTTTACTAAATCATGCTATCATTTTACTAGATCGTGCTCTCAATTTAGTAAATCGTGCACACGTTTTACTAAATCATGTGACAACCATGTTTTACTAAATAGTGTGTTCATTTTATACGGAACCCTGGAGGGGTCATTGCAAGATATTTTTTTAGTGTATATCCAGAAAACATGCGCACATTTTACTAAATTGTGAGTACAATTTAGCCAACTAAGAACTGATAAAATGAGACTACAATTTAGTAAAATGAGAGCACTAGTACAACAAGCACACAATATTCTAAATTGTACACACAATCTAGTAAAATGAGCGCACAATTGACTAAAATGAGCACACATTTCTCTCTCATTTTTTGTAAGGTTTAGCATAATGAACGCAATAATTACTAAAATGAGTGTACGAGTGGGCGCACAATTTACTAAATTGAGCGCACAATCTAGTAAAATGAGCACAAGTGATTAAAATGAGCGCACATTCTCTAGATATGCAACAAAATCTTGCAATGACACCTCAACCTAGCCCCATGAAAATTATTTTTTTAAATGAATGATTACATTTCATTTGACATTATGCCATTTGATCCTGAGGCTATCAAGGCCTACGCCATTGATATTATTTCCCCTACCCTAATTGTGTGCTTTTTTTCAAGAGCGTTGGAAATGCAGCCTACGTTTAGGCTACTTTGCATGTATACCATGACACATCCCAAGCCCTCTACAGTCTTTCCCAAGCAGGGAGACAGAGATGTGCTGTTAATAACTTCTAAGCAGAAGGTTGACCTGCACAATCCTCTGTGCATCATCAAGTATGGATTCCTTGAAAACATTCAGCAGATGGGTGAAAATAATTCACAGGCCCACACAGACACGATCCATAGGCTATTTATCTTTCCTGATAGAACACAGTGACTTGATTACTAGTAGGCTTACTACAAGTGCATTGATATAAGGGTGTGGTGGGACCACTGCATTCTGTAGTCTCTATTTAAAGCTTTGATCCATCGAGCACGTCACGTCATGGCTTATCTTATATTCTTCATGTAGTCTATGAACTACATGATGGGGGCGGGGGGGGGGGGCACACAATTTCGAAGTAGGCTGCCGCACACTTCGAAGTGTCCAAGTTTAATTTAATCCACAATGTGATGTCTAAAATCAATCAAATGGGTGGCTCAATTCATTAATTACTTTGTCGCACATTAATTGTTGCGCTTGGTTAAGTCGTGAAGATAAATTACTTCTTACCTGTGTTCCTCTGTGTTTCTATTTTTGGCTGTTTCCCAATCTGGCAGAGTACTTGCACAAAGAATGACCATGGATAAGATCACGAAAATAACGGACAGAGCAGCCAAAATTTGACCAGCGATCGACGACGTCGGTTCTTCAAAAATCCTTCGAAGTTTTGCAATCCATCTGATGTTCCATTCACTGTTGACAGTAGGGCCCGTGACGGTCATGCACTGGTCTCCAGACTCTTCGTCTGCCTTTACGTCCTCCTCGAAAAAGTAAGTGTGTGTATCGGACATCCTGTCGTCGAGTCGCCTCTGGCAACAAAACTCCAGATGTGTACTTTCCAGACCCCAGTAGATCATCTCGTTGTAGAAGGAGAGTTCGCACATTTTCGGGGCAAATCTCAGCCTCCCCGAACGCACGTAAAGCATGATGAAGACGAAAGCCTCTGAATGTCTATCGAAGAAGAACTCATTCCGCTCGTGGTCATAATCATCACACACCTCCAAAACCTCTTTTTCGGATGCGCAATTGTGCAGTCTACTTACCCGTCGGAGAGGGAAATCCTTTATGATTTCCCTTGTAAATGCATACTTGGTGCCCCCGACGTTGAGAATACAGATGTTCTTTCCGAACTTCATCATGGGGTGTTGTCATGAAACGCCAAGGGTGCAAAATCACGACAGAGAAAATGCATCGCACTATCCATTCTAAAATACCCCTTTTCTGTCATTTCTGTTATCTGTAAAATCATTTCCTACAGACATGGTTTTCCAAGAGCCTACACACGTTATGACGCCCGGTTACATCCACTCCTCTGCTCGGAGTTGATTGTAGTGCGCATGGTGTTGGGGGTAGCCCTCGATTGGCGTTAACTAACCCGTTACTGAAACAGACTGATTAGTGCGTTCAAGGACCACTAATGATGTCACTGAGCACACCCCTCTGCATTAGGTGTTCGATTATGCTTCCATGCACACTGAGCGTAATGGATCAATACTAAGGATTCCCATGCGTAAAACACGAAATTGTCTACACTACACCCGTCATATTTCCTTATACTAAAGTGGTTTATTTGTTGGTTATATGATATTATAATGTGAAATATTGCATGACCCTTCCTAATAACAAAGTCAATGGGTTGATAATGTGCATTTATAGACGAAGACATTTGGTTATAAAAGTTAATGCATTCATTACAGAAACATTTCGGAACTTTCTATTGCAGGAACAATGATCAGGTTCCATAAAATCTTATTCACTGAGTGACAAAACAAAAATGTAATAGAATGCAACAAGTTTTAACTACAAATCATGCACTGAGACATAATGGCATTATGTCCATGGGTGAGAATGCAAAAGGTATAAAAAAGCATGACACACTGATATCAGTGAAAAAAGGATGCACCACACACCAATAACTCACTTTTGAACTTCAAATCCCAGACCTGAACAGCAAAAATAGATAATCGAAGGTACTAAGTTCTAAAACAAACACCCAGTAGTGTTATGTGATGATAGGAGCTACTGTTAGCGATCCTCAACATGTCTAACCTTGCAGTGCAGATCTTTTGTGTCTCTTGTGTGCCGTTTACTTTGACACCAAAACAAGAGACACACAGCACAAAATTGATGATACATTGTAAATGGAAATAATACATTTGGAAGACAATACAATAAGATGTCTGCACTTTAAAGCCATTTAGAATGATCCTGTAAAGGATTTACATGTATGATGGAAGGGTCATTTCAGTGCAAGAAAGCAATGTTTGGTCGTGTATATGGATGATGTGTGATTGGAGCCATTGTTGTTCATTTGAGCACCCACTAAAAGCTTTAGGCTTATGTGCATTTATGCATCATATCAAATACAGTGATCATAAGACCATTTACCTATAATTTTAACATCAACACATTACTCCCAATACAGAACATATAGAACGTGATACACCCGATATAGAACATATCTGACACACCCATTTGGATTAATTTATTTTCTGTTGAATTTGTAAGTAAAGTAAGGTAAAGTATGGATACTGTGGCTATTGGATGCCCACCGTCTGAACAGCCTACAATAGCTATGAATAGGGTGCAAAATGAATTATAGGCTACAATTCAGAACTTGTTGAAGATTGTTGAATGTTCAATGCCATGATGCGGAGACATTTTAGAAGTGCAGTGAAGAAGACCAAACAAGCATATCAGGTAAATATTTTGTGTGTCACCACAAAAGTAGACACAAATATTAAAGTAGTTGATTTCAGTTTTTGAGGGGTGAATGGAAGACTGAAAATGGAGTTGAGGGCTGGGTAGAAGAGCAAGGTGGACAAGCTGTAATGAAACCAATGTGAACATCTAGGCCTAGTTTGGCTTGGAGTGCATGATGCACCTTGAAACAGTACATTTATCAGGCCATGTCAACTATAGACCGGTGAGAGTAGGTTATGCACCAATCAATCTAATGCTACCCATACTTCAAAAGACTTTGACAAGATTTGGGAATAATCTTGAAGGATTGAGTCTTTTAATGCCCCCCCCCCTTACTTACTTGAAGCTTCACTCAAAAGACTTTCAAGCTTGCTTCTTTCCCAAATCTTGTCAAGGCCTTCTGGTGTAAGGATGACTTAGGTTGTAATCTGCCAACAAAATAAGAGTAAGAAGAATGCACTTCCACGAGTTTATCACACAACCTCGGCTTAGTTTTGGTAGACCTAAGGGTTTTGTCTCAAGAAATTCATGAGCAAGGTTGCCAAGTTGGTTGACCAAAATCTTTTCAATGTAGGTTAGGAATGCTGAACCCAAATAAACATTTGGAATGGCCGAATTGGGTTATAGAGACAACATACGGTATTTAGTCAGAATCTAGAGGAAGCCCTAGTTGCCGTGGCCATTGTTCTATGTGCACCGAGACTCTAATGCAAAAGAAAATGTTCTGACAAATCACCGACTTTTTTGCCATGTTTTCATTACACATTATCCTGAACAACGATTAGTCTTACCATCGTCGCGAACTCCTCTCTGCTCTCTCCCTCCCACCCCTCGCCTCTCCTCCTCTCTCCCTCCCGCACCAGGAAGCCGTTCTGGGCTGATATCGGAGGCTTTTTCGCGTGTTACTGTATTGTACTGTGCATCTTGGGAGGGGGGCTCCTCTAAAGATAGGCTAATCCGCCTCTCATTCACCCCGCCTTACCTACATTTCATTTTGATGAATGAATGTATAAGAGGGTGGACTTTAAAATCGTTGATTAATGTATTTATTCTGAACATTTTTGTTTATGATTTGGTTTTTAACACTCCAAGAGGGCAGAAATGGCGGCCAACATGTACCGGGTCGGAGGTATGTTAAGTCTGTGTTTTTTAATGACACGAAAAAATTACCAACACGAAAACAATTGTTTTGCTGACATTATCCAAGATCGTACAGTTTTAAGATTGTTTACATGTACTGCATGGCTCACGCAGTTAGACTGAATGAGCGGCGTGATTTAGAAATATTTTGGATTCGAATTTGGGTCAGGCCTCTGTTTTAGCAGCACTAGCTAGCTAGCAAGCAATCGACTAGGTGTCGAGTTAGCATTGTTGCAAGACCATAACATTAACCTTTAAAATGCTAACGTTGCATTGCATTTGTAGTAATGCGCCTCAGTAAATCATCCCTCAGGTAGTTGACAACTGGGTATGTGCACTGAAGATTATTTATATTTTTACAATGTATATATATTGTCCTCGAGGAATATTTGGATAAGTAGCATTTTCATTCGGTAAGGGATGAAAGTATACATTTGAAGTTAGTTAGCCAGCTAGCCAGCTCATTGGGCTTGTTGGCTATCAATGCTAGTTTAGCGTGCATGCTTATAATTGCAAATAACGAAACGGTAGATTTTTTATTGTAGTTAGATGGACACTAGAGAAGGAACGTACACTGCATTAGAACATTTCATGCGCGATTAGGAATGCCTGTGTTTAAGAACAATACGTTCGTGCTCGCCACCAGCAAGCCGCGCAATTAGCCAGCTAAGTTAACCAGTGGCTATATTAGCCGTCTGTGCCACGGCATCTGACATTGTTTCATGGCGTCGTTGCACCGTGGCAATGAAAAGGAATATGATTGTCTCTCCATCAGTTTTGAAACGGTGTGATGCACTAGGCCTATGTAAACAAACATCCGGTAATTCGACAGTAACAGCAGATGCCGCGAGTGCTACTAGGTGTTAGTTGTTTCCTTTGTTTGCTACAATGTGTTTAAACTGTGTAACAGTATCGCTATTTATACAATTCTCGCTACAAAGTATCGGAATGTTGGTCACGTGATCCATGCCGATAAACGTCTTTCTCTTCTGGGTTGAAGCTGAAGGCACACTTATCAGCGCTCGCCCTTAGTGTGTAAATCATGTTTTGTATTTTTATTTAATGTTTAAATAACTGGGACATTGGTGAAACGCCTTACTGTGTATGTCTAAGAACTTCATTCATGCTGTTTTGTACAAAGACATACATTCAAACAAAACAACATTCAAACTAACAAACAAACATAACTTGATAGAAACGGGCCTTCCTAGTTCTCCAAGGAAAGTCTGCATTGACTTTTTAATGCTAATATAGGCCAGTGTTAATGCTGATGGGTAGTGTTCAAGACTTCCAAAATGCACTGTCTCTGGATTCAAGTATAGCTATTTGTATATATTAGTGTCCCATCAGAGATCAAAGCACTCTAATGCAATATCTGTTGTGCGCCTGGTCAAGCATACACCAGTGAAAGGTTTCTTTTAAATAATTGCTGAATGTAAGTTTGTGCCGCTTAGCTTTGATTACTAAGGCGCCCATGTGTTAAAAGATCTGCAAGCAGATTGTAGGCCAGGCTTTGCTCTTAAAACAGTGACTATGCTTTGAGAGTTGAGACAGTGTTAGTTCTCTTCTTATTGACTAGCCAAAGGTAATAATGGTTTGACTTGTACTTTACATTGCAAAACATTGACTTCTGGTAACAAAATCACACCGTTCTCATTATTTGCTGATGAGTTGCTGATGCAATTCTTGTCTTTTTGCTGTGCCCTAAACGTATAGCTTGGCTATATGCACAGTATGCTGTAGATTAGATGGTGAATGTTCTTAACTGATGTGATTTTCCAGCCTCTGTAACAGGTATCTCATGAGTCTTGTCACTTGTTTGTATAGATCCGTGTGCAGACTAATTTAAAACCGGATCCAGCCAGCTCATCCAATAGGCCTATGTTTAGATGCATGTTTAAGTGCATGTTGATGTTAGTGCTCATCTGCAGTCATATTTAATTGGCCTGTGTTTAGATGCATGTTTAAGTGCATGTTGATGTTAGTGCTCATCTGCAGTCATATTTAATTGGCCTGACCCCGTTTGTTCCATTTGCTTGCCGTGCTTGTTTTTCAGATTATGTCTTCTTTGAGAATTCGTCGAGCAACCCGTACCTGATCAGAAGAATAGAGGAGCTCAATAAGGTACTGTAACATGTGGGCTGAGTGGGGGTCCTGGCATGGCATCACACCTAACAGTTACCCTGTGAGAAGGCTCATTTACAGTCGGACCTAAAGGCTACAGCATACATTTCTCTTGTCCCTCCCCAACAATAAAACCGGTCATTTCCTGTCTTGTAGTTTTCAGTCCACATGGGGAAATAAGCAGCTATTATTTTAACTGATTTACATTTACATAGGAAATGTAGCCTATATATCTGGACATACATTTGCAAGTCTATAGTGTCGTTACCAAACTCCTAAAGATCAGATCTGGCTTTACTGTAGGTCTACAAAAATATGAATTAACATTAATCTACAGTATTAATGATGACATGTTTTGACCTATGCAACTCAAGGACTAAAGAATCTTGGTTTTAGAAGGGAAGTCAGAATCACTTTAACTTAAGCCTTATTCGTAACTACTTTTGGCAACGCTCCCAGTACACATATCATGTTTCTGAGTCAGGTGAGATGGGGATCTATTGTGTGGACACTAAGGTCATGCCAAGACTTTTTTCTTTAAATGGCTGTGATTTTGTTTTTGAATCTAGAATAGTGTGTGTCTTGGAGTGGAGGACCACCTCAGGGTGTTCTGAGGTTGGGATAGGTCTCAACCAAAGATGTCCAGATACCGTGGATCTTTTGTACTTTCAGCACATGTAATACAATGATTATTCTTGAGTGTCTATCACAAACCTTTCTCCAAATAGACATGAAGCTTAGCCCTTTTCTGATGGTATATGTTATATGGTCACTGTTCTTGAGCTTGTAAATGGAAGGCTTCTCCCCTGGCCATCCAAGTTATCTTGACCGAGCAGACAACACCTAGTCAACTGGTAGCAGACAATGTCAGGGACAACATGAATACTGATTTGTCCAGAGCATTGGGTGAATGTCTGTTCAGCCCTACAGTCCCAACAGTATTATGGGTATCCCATTAAGGAGAAGTGTGTTTAACAAACTTGGATGAAAAGGGGCGCGATTGTGGGGAGAATAACATCATGTGTTCGTGTGGTCAATTCAGTGGTGTCGTCGCAGTTCTCCAGGAAGTGTATATATAGCTTCGTGGCTTTGTATCATCTTTGAATTTGGCGCGTACCTGCTGGCTTGTGTTACCCTAGACTGATGCATTATGACTGATGGCTGTCATTGTCTATCACATCGTAGTGTTCATAGACCTTATGCCACTACTCTTTAACCTGCAGCATGCCAGCCTTGTGTTGGGAGTAGCTTTTCTCCGATGTTACTGATGCTGAGTGGTGTGTCTTCAGATAACTAGACAATAATTAATTTTCCTGGCCTGAAAAGATTTACCACACTCAAGACGCTTTGATCATCTCAAATTCAACATACTATATAGCCCGCATAGTAGTTTGTTTCACAGCTGCAGCTATACAGAATATCTTAAAAGAACAGTAATTGAATTGTTATACAGTTGTTCTATTTAAGTCACTTGCAGTTTAAGTCACTTGCAGTTTTTGAGCGAGAACCTGTCATCTGAGCAGTGCCACAACTGGTTATTTATGCACAAACCAAAATACTCTGTTGCTTGTGGGAAATAATGTTGTGGATAATGGAAAACTGTAAAAAATTATAATTTATAAAATTATAATATAGCTTTTAGAAGCACATTTAAGACTGCTTGACTGTTGTATCTGGCTAATTCCACCATCTGAATACTTGTTTTGTTAATGTTTTTTTGTGTGTGAAGCGTGACTCTGACCACAGATGAATGGCAGCAGAAACGCTTCTCTGTTCTGGTGATGTGTACATTGATGTAAGTGTATGGAATGTGGAATGCAAATGCAAAACCTGCAATCTAAACAAATGTATCCAAACGGGAAATCTTTGCTTGTGTGCAGTAATAACAGAGCGCAATCTGTAAGTGAATGGATGTTACGAGGGATAACAGGGGTCCTTTCTTGTCCCAGAATGAGCGAGTGTCCTGAAAGTGTCTCTCATGTCTCTGGCAGACGGCAAGCGGAAATGTGGAGGCCAAGGTGGTGTGTTTCTACAGGAGGAGAGACATCTCACACAGCCTGATCCAGCTGGCAGACAAGCATGCAAGTACGTGTGGGAGATGGGCTGGGGGATTTAATGCTCCCGTGGCTGCACACAGAGTTCGAACCATTGGGCTCTCATGTGGTGGTGTTTTAGAACAACAGTTTATCATACTAAATCAGTTCAGTTCAGTTCCTGGTGTTTGGAAGTGTGTGATTGGAAATGTTTCTGATGGATGTGCCCATGTGTATTTGGTTGGACCATACAAGTACATTGTCATACATCTTTCTGTGCTGTAGTGTCTTCATGTGAACTCAGAGAAATATTTGTGACTGATAGAAGTGTATACAGCGTACAGTAATAGTAATGTGTGTGTGTGTGTGTGTGTGTGTGTGTGGTTGTGTGCACAGAGGACCTGGAGGAAGAGAGAGATAGCCCATCAGAACCTGAGCTGTCAGAGAAACAAAAGCACCAGCTCCGCCACAGAGAGCTTTTCCTGTCACGCCAGTATGAATCCCTCCCAGCCACACACATACGGTAAGACGCGCACACACACACACACTCACACACACCATGCCTCCCACCTTCACATGGTTTCCAAATATCTAGTCACAAATAGAGGTAGTACTGAATCATTTGCTGTGTATTTAATGTTTGAGTTGATCTTGTGCTGAAAGTGTGGTGTCATCCTGTCCTCATTACCACCTCTTTCTCCAGACAAGATACAATATAGTCTTGTTCAAGAACACATCTTGCATACACACCTTGCCAATTATCTCACCTAATCTCATTTCCCCCAACTTGAGCCTTTTAAGGATCGAAATTAGTAAAGTGTCCATGCCAAACTGGTGTAGCAAGGGCTTCGTGTGCGTGTGCGTGTGCGTGTGTGTGTGTGTGCGTGTGTGTGTGTGTGTGTGTGTGTAAAAGCATTCAGTGTGAAGTAATTGTTTTCTTCTTATGTGGCAGGGGGAAGTGCAGTGTGGCGCTTCTTAATGAGACGGAGTCGGTGTTGTCCTATCTGGATAAAGAGGTACCAACCTTGCTGTCTGGTTCACATAAACCAGACCACGTTGCATCTACACCCCTCCATTCTTGCAGAAATATCTGTCAGAGCTCTGACACAACCCCTTCTCTCAATCACTAACTTGAATTATTTCTCATGGTCTAATGCTCTCTTTTTGAAAACTGTGAGAACATTTGAAACAGTAGACCATTGCATTTTGGCATTTGGTAGGAATTTCTGGGACTCATGTTGATCAGTTGTCATACCTGTCCATTATAAAAGTACCTGATGTTGAAATTCCAAGGTCCTTGCCTTTGTTCTTCAATGATCTTTTTAAGGTCCCATATTGCAGAGGTCACTGCTTGGCCAGGCTACTGGATCACATCTTATTCATGTTCATTGTGATCTATGATATATCATTGTACCCATCTGTGCAACCTTTAAATTGCCTGTGGCCTTACAGATAGCTAAAGTTTTCATGACTAGCGTTAATAACTGGCTGAATCTTCTCACAAGTCAAGAATGCCAAATGATATCAATAACATTCAAGTGGTTCAAGACATGAGATATAGTTCAGTGGAATGTCTCTGGGAGTGTAGGTGTGTCATAAACAGGTGACCAGGTGACACAAGAGCGTTGGTTAGCTGACTTTTAAAAGGCCACCGACCATCTCTTCCAGGATACATTCTTCTACTCGCTGGTGTACGATCCCACACAGAAAACGCTGCTGGCCGATAAAGGGGAGATTCGCGTAGGGCCACGTTTTCAAGCAGATGTCCCTGAGATGATGCAAGAGGGTTAGTAAGCACAAACTAAAAGTCCCCACACACCCGGTCACACCCTACTACACACACATTTTTGAGATGCCAATCTCCCACATTCAAACACACCTTTACCCATTATGTACACAACATGTCCGAGGTGGTTCTCCTTCTTGGCCTGGATGGTGAGAGCTGGGAGGGTGAGTGCTGTTTGGAAGTGAGCTGGTGGAACTGGTTGTAAGGGGAGACTAATGATTTCATCAGTGGAGTGGACACCTGTGCCTGGGGGGCTTGCGAGGGTGTGTGTGTGGGTGTGTGAGAGAGTGGGTGTGTGAGAGATAGAGAGAGAGCGAGAATCTTAAATGAGCTGAATTTATCAGAGGTGCCTGGAGGTGTGACGAGAGGCCCACACTCAGCAGGTTGTGCCAAATTGAACCTTAAATAAACTATAGAGAGCCATCCCCAGCACATACAATGAGGAATGCCATCGTCAGGAGATATTACGCCCTGTGTCCTGCCAGCCCTAGATTCAGAATGCATCAGCGCTAGAGTCCCAGATTGAGTCCATTATTGTTTGTGTGTTCTGTAGAAATGTATGTGATGGCTACACTAGCGTTTGGGTTTGCCTGTGATGCATTTACGCACCGCACGCGTGCAAATGTATGAGATTGTCCTGTCCTGATGTCCCCCTGCAGGTCTCATTGATGACCGAGATCAGTCCAAGCTGGAGGAGCAGATGTGGGACCCAGAGTGCCCGCTGACCAACAAGCAGATCGACCAATTCCTGGTGGTGGCTCGGTACCTTTCACCTTTCACCTTTTAACCAACACTTCGTACCCTACGCCCCTCCCTTGGAGCAGGGCTTTTGGTGCTACTCGCTCGTAACTAAAATTAGGGGTCCATATGAAACAATAGATTCAGTTTCACACAATCTGGTTCATTTCAGTGAATTTACAAATGCAAAACATTTAAGCTATAATTTGAACATTTTATTAGTAAGTGTTAAATACTGAAGTCATACTGTACACAATAAACAAACAACAAATGCGGAATGCAGTAAGCTAAACAAAGAAGAGTAAATTGTTCTCCTTTTCCTTCCTCTGTCCTTAGCGAGATGCATTTTAGAATTTAAATGGTTTAGACTCACATGTTTCAGTAGAAGTGCCATTTGTCTTACACATTGTGCAATTAGGATCTGCAATTAATTGGGTTGGTTCAAAGTAGCCTGGAATATTCCCTAATGTTCCTGTAGGCTATTTAAATACTTTAACATTCGGTCCTACTGCTAAATCAAATAAAAACTTTAATTTGCTGCCTGGTTGCTATGTTGATAGCGTTGATGGCCTTTTAATAACATATATTAATATTTGCAAGGTCTAACTTTGTTACAGATAGACTCATTAGGTGGAATAATTTAATCATTGTATGGTTCTGGAAACTCGCAGTTTGATGGCAGCGTCAGTTGAACCCAAGCTATTTACACAGCAATCAAGTCCATAGCTACGTGCTAAAATCAAAAACTTCCATCTGAAGTAGTTCTACTGCGGAGGGTAAGCTAATGAGCAATGCTTATTAAGAGAGTTGCCCCAAAATCATTCCACACCAATGATGGAGTGAGTGTTTGTTTTTTAAGCTGCAGGAGTGCAAGAAAAACGTTTAATATAGAGAAAATGTTGGAACTGAGTTGAAAATAAACATTCGTGTCTCAGTGTTTACGAGTCACGATGCTGCAAATGCATCGTTTGCTATTAGGTTAATGCGTTGATACAATTTGATGGATTGTTACTCGCCTAGCTAAAAAATAGCGCAGTGGCCTTGAAGGTGTGAGGAATGAGTTTGCAGGAGTGTTTTCCTGCCCAGGAGCCTGATGAGGAGTGTTCAGTCAAAACCTTTCAGAGTATCTTGAGCAGAAGAACTCCATAGGCTATATGACAGAACCATCCTCACTCTCTCCTCCTGGGCCTAGTTTACCTTTACATGGGATGTTTACTGTAATAGACCCCAATGTGGCATCGACTGAGTCAGTTCTTAGATAGACACTGTAGTGTAGTGTAGTCTAGTTAATTATAATCCTGTCCGTGGATACAAAGGCTGAAGTTGAGCCTCTGTGATGCTGATGATGGTCATGTGTTTGCAGGGCGGTGGGCACGTTTGCGCGGGCTCTGGACTGCAGCAGCTCCGTCAGACAGCCCAGCTTACACATGAGCGCAGCGGCCGCGTCGCGAGACATCACACTGGTACTTCCACTCTTAGTGCATGTCCTCCCCGTCTGCTCCTCTCCTCTCCTCTCCACACACCTCTCTGTCCTCAACATCTCTCTGTCCTCAACATCTCTCTGTCCTCAACATCTCTCTGTCCTCAACATCTCTCTGTCCTCACCATCTCTCTGTGTACACACATCTCTGTCCTCACCATCTCTCTGTCCTCAACATCTCTCTGAAGTGTCCCTCTGCCCTCTCTGCCTGTCCTCTTCTCTTGTCTCTCTCTGGACCTTTTCCTCTCTTCCCATCTCATAGAAGTGGTGCCATAAGTACCTCTATTTTATTCAACCCTTCTGTCCTTATCTTGGAATCTAATCCTCCTAATCTCCACTTGTATTCATATCTTCCTTCTCTAACAACCAGAGAAGTTGTTGCTCGTTGTTTGACTTTTCTTTCTTTATAACACCCCCCCCCCACCCCCTCCCGTCTTTCTCGCTTGCTGTCTGATGTAATGGTCCTGTGCCATTTGCAGTTCCACGCCATGGACACGCTGCACCGGCACAACTATGACCTGTCGAGTGCCCTGAGCGTGCTGGTGCCGCAGGGCGGGCCGGTGCTGTGCCGTGACGAGATGGAGGAGTGGAGCTCCTCCGAGGCCAACCTGTTTGAGGAGGCCCTCGAGAAGTACGGCAAGGACTTCAACGACATCCGGCAAGACTTTGTGAGTACATGAGTATCAGTGACCTCTTAAGCAGGCCAAGGCGAGAACATGTATTTGCATAGAACTATTTAAATATATTGGTAATTCAAAGTGCTTTCCACATGAGCTGATAAAAAAAGCATATAAAAGCAAGAGATAAAAATAGATTAAAAAGGTAAATTACATGAAAACTGTTGAAATTAACAGATTAAAAGGAAGAGTGCATTAGACCAGATAATAGAAAAGGTCATAAAAAAGGTCATAAAAAGCATCTGAGAACGGTTGGGTTTTCAGTCTAAAGTTGATATTGGCTACAGTTCTTTCTTGCGTCTTTGATAACTTCAGGAAGGTGGTTCTAGAGCTGAGCAGCACTGCAGCTAGAAGGCATTAGTTTGGTCTGTAGGTATTACCAGCACATTTCTCTCCTGTCACTAGAGAGCTCTAGCAGCTGTGTACTGCTGAAACATATCTGAGAGGTATTTTAGCTCTGGCCCATTAAGTGATTTATAAAGAAGACGCAGTTCTGTGATTTACTGCATGCCAGTGCAAGGACTCAAGTATTGGAGTAATGTGGTTAGTCGCTTTGGTTTTCCTAAGAATTCTAGCAGCTGCATTTTGTGCAGGCTGAAGCTGTTTTATGGTCTTTTTTGAGCTTTTTGGAAGTCCTGTGAAAAAAGCATTGCCATAATCAACACTGCTGGGGGAAAAGCATGAACACTTTCTCTGGAATCTTGGGAGTAAAGTGCACTTCATTAATTAAGCAAAATAAATGTTATAAGTCAGTATTTAATAACAAATGTTATTAAAGTGTGAAGTGTGAAGTAGCAGGTTTTATTGAGGAATGTAGAGCTCAATAGAGTGATCACACCACTACACCTACACAGACATCCATAAAAGTAAAACCCTCACACGCACACTGAATTATGCAGTGGGAGAGACGCCTCCAGGTGTGTGTGTGTGTGTGTGTGTGTGTGTGTGTGTGTGTGTGTGTGTGTGTGTGTGGAGGCGACACCTGTGTACATATATCACATGGAGCACCTGGTGTATAATGTTCATGAATATTCCAGAAATGGAGCAAAGCAATCTTTCAGCAGAATATATGCATGAGCGCAGCAACGCAGGGAAACACTTGTTGATTTGCGACTAATGTCATCCATTCCTTTTGGCCTGCCAGCTACCGTGGAAGTCTCTTACCAGCATCATTGAGTATTACTACATGTGGAAGACCACAGACAGATACGTTCAACAGGTAAGGCTCACTAGAAGTCTAGAGATAATAAAGCCACCTTGCCTGACCTGAATGCTTGAAGAGCTTTTTCCCCATGTGGACTTTGCTGATCCTCTGTTCTCTCTCTCTCTGTTCTCTCTCTCTCTCTCTCTCTCTGTTCTCTCTCTCTGCTCTCTCTCTCTCTCTGTTCTCTCTCTCTCTGTTCTCTCTCTCTCTCTCTGTTCTCTCTCTCTCTTCTCTTATCTCTCTCTGTTCTCTCTCTCTCTCTGTTCTCTCTCTCTCTGCTCTCTCTCTCTCTCTCTCTGCTCTCTCTCTCTCTCTGTTCTCTCTCTCTCTCTGTTCTTTCCAGAAACGTCTGAAAGCAGCAGAAGCCGAGAGCAAACTGAAGCAGGTTTACATCCCAACATAGTGAGTGTGTCTAGACTAACCTGCGGCTCCATCACCATGTGGTGTGATTGTGTGAGATGCATTATGTGCTCAGCTAAGACTCTCTTCTCTCTCCCTGCTGTCTGTCTGTCTGTGCTGCAGTAATAAGCCCAACCCCAACCAGATCTCGCTGAGTAACGGCAAAATGGCCACCATGAACGGGGCCGCAGCTCCTGGAACCTTCCCTCCCTCAGGGGCCGGCCGCGCATGCGAGAGCTGCTTCGGTGAGGAACTCCTCATGTGCACTTACACACACACACACACACTCACACTCACACTCACACACACTCACCACTCACCACTCACACTCACACTCACACTCACACTCACACTCACACTCACACTCACACTCACACTCACACTCACACTCACACTCACCACTCACCACTCACCACTCACCACTCACACTCACCACTCACACTCACCACTCACCACTCACACTCACACTCACACTCACACTCACACTCACACTCACACTCACACTCACACTCACACTCACACTCACACTCACACTCACACTCACACTCTCTCTCTCTCTCTCTCTCTCTCCCTCCTATCTAACACACATATGCACATTACACACACACACACACAACTGTATTGTAGGGAAGCTTCACATGAGCCATATGTAAGAAAGTACACACACCACATGTACCCATGCCTTGGTGTGTGTTTCTGACCCCATTTGCTCCGTCCCTCTGCAGCCATCCAGTCCCCACAGTGGTACT
This sequence comes from Alosa pseudoharengus, assembly GCF_046254945.1. NCBI lineage: Eukaryota > Metazoa > Chordata > Actinopteri > Clupeiformes > Clupeidae > Alosa > Alosa pseudoharengus. The sequence continues at coordinate 6,470,033 of NW_027468664.1, read as the reverse complement.
CATGGGGTCCCCCCAACATGCAGTGTCGTCTGTGCGTCGCCTGCTGGATGTACTGGAAAAAGTATGGTGGCCTGAAGATGCCAAGCAGAGCAGAAGGTGCTGAGGAGAGAACGCCTCCGAGCCCCACAGCCACCGTAAGAGCACACACATCCACCGTAAGAGCACGCCCCCTCTCGCACGCACACACTCACACACACACACACAAACACACACACACACACACACACACACACACACACGCACACACACACACACACACACACACACACCAATCTCTTTAGACACCCCACCCTAGTGCCTCAATCTCCGAATGACGGAGCACTCAGAGAGCAGTCACAGAATGTACATAAGGCAGATGTGTTGCCATGCCAACAGAGATAGGTTGATGGGATGGCCAGACAGTCAGTGTTGGAGAAACAGCTCTGGTGAAGAGAGCAAAGAAGCAGAAAGAGGCTACAGTCAGGGAGGTGAGATGAGATGAAACTGAAAGTTGTCTTTCAGTTTGAAAAAGCTACTCTTGTTCCTAAAGAATGTTAACACTCTTCCTTTCTTTTCTGTTTCTCTTTCTGCCCCTCCCCCCCTCCCCTCTTTCTCTCCTCCTTCTCTTCTCTTCTGCGTGTTCTTCCAGGAACCTCGGTCCCGCAGTCACGGCATGCGCCAGTCCTCCCACATGGTGCCGGTGCGCAACAGCGGCAGCCCCAAGTCCTCCATGAAGACCAAACAGGCCTTCCTGCTGCAAGCCACGCGCCTCACCAAGCTGGCGCGTCACATGTGCCGTGACCTCATCAGGCTGCGCCGCGCCGCGCGCCGCCCCTTTGTGCCCATTAACTGTGGCGCCATAAAGGCGGAGTGTAAGAGCTCTTTAAATTCCTAACTTCAGTCCTCACACACTCACCGACCCACATGCACACAGACAGACACACAGACGCACGCACACACACACACACACACTCTCACACTCTCACAGACAGACAGATAACACACTCACGCACGGCCACCACATCGCGCTGCCATTCCTCCCTCATCCCCCTCTGTCTCTCGCTCTTTTTATTATTATTATTGTTATTATATTATTATTTCATTTTTTGTATTCTTCCCCCACTCCCTCCGTTTCCAATAAAGACTGCCTGTCCTCCATCACACAAGTGTTTCATCATCTTTTGTTCTGTCCGGCTTCTTTGTTTCTTTTGTTTACGTTTCTTTGTCCCGTGATCAGTTTCCATTTGTCATGAATGTCTTATTGTAAATATGACAGACAGTGCACTACAAAGGGTTAAACACAAGCACATCCTTCTTAGACTCCAGAGTAAAAGGAACGTGCACATACACATTTGAAACATGCACCAGAACATCATGTTGCTGAAGCCACAACTTGTGGTTACACCTGAATATGTCATAGTGAGAGCCTTACACTGACAAACCTAAATCCAGATTGATGAATGTATTTTGCCTATGAAAGCTGCACATCATAATCAATTTATTATAAAATGCTGTTTTTAAAATTAGAGACAATTTTATTTTGTTTAACTAGTGGTTAGGCCGTCAGCTTAAACATCTGAGACAGATAAAAAACCTATTGACTGCTGACCTGGCATATAGCCCTGTTCTCTATCATAAGCGAGTGTATGTGTGTGTGCGATTAAGCTAGTGCTGGCAATCACTTAGCTCTTAGTGTATACAGGGTGATTGGGCAGGGTGCTACTGTTGAACCTGTATGAAGCAGTTGAACTAATAAGTTGAGTGCAGTTGGAAGTGTATCAAAGCACTGTTGGAATATGGGAAGGAAATGTTGTGTTAGTGATGTGGCGGTGATTCAGAATATGGCTTGTAGTCATGAGAAGAAGAGGTAGTTGAGCTGTGATGAGGTTTGGTTTTGTTAGATGCGTGAGATTGACATTGTGCCTCTGATGGTAGTAGATTTTACAGTCTCATATCGAGTAACTCTATGGTCATCTGCTGATTTAGTGTAGGGGGAAACTAATCAGGGCAGTTGTATGCTGGAGGGTTACTGGGATGGCCTGATTCAGGAGAGAGAATCTCTCAGCTCCCTAGGTGGTTAACCAGAGCATGAGGTGGCCAAGATCACACATGCTCCTCCATCACTGCTAAGTTTGCTATTCCTTTTCCCCAAACAGAAACTATCCACAGTCTTAGGATCAGTGGTTTTCCACCTTAGCAGAAAAGGCACCAATTAGTTTGAGGCGATGAGATTCTCTGTCAGGAGAGAACCCCGCCCCCACAGTGTCAAAGATAAGAGAAGCTGTCCCCTCCTATACACACCAACACTCACAACACGCCCTCCATCTCATTGGTGTTCTTGCATTGCTCCCCCATGCCACATTGTTTCTCCCCAGCCTCCCTCCCTCCCCCTGCCTGTTTTGTGCCTGTCTCACGCCCGTGTTTGCCCCGTGAATGCCTCCGTCCGCTCCAGGAGTGTGCTGTCTCCTCTGTCCCACAGCACCAAGACCCGGTGGCATGCTCTCTGTTTTTTTTTTTTTCTTCTTTTTTTGTCCTTCATTGCTCTATCTCTCTCTCTCTCTCTCTCTCTCCTCCGTTTGACTTTTAACTTTTTTGTGTGTGCATGTGTGTGCCCCTGAGAAGGAATGACAGAGAAAGTTTTCTGAGCAACACCAAAAAAAAAAAAAAAAAAAAACTACAACAAAACAAAAAGGACTCCCAATAAAACCATGGCTGAAAGCATCCTCTGCGCGTCCTCGTAGTGTTCATGTGTCCTGTGTGTCCATCGGTTGTCCACCACCACAACAGTGTGTATCTCAAACAGGAGATCAGCATGGCCTCCACCCATTCCCATCCCCGCCATCAACACTCTTTAGTTGCAGTCAATATCAGATATCAGTGTATATGTGTGTGTGTGTGTGTATGTGTGTTTCATTGTGTGTGTGTGTGTGTGTGATTGTATTGTGTATGTGTGTTTCATTGTGTGTGTGTGTGATTGTGTTGTGTATGTGTGTTTCGTTGTGTGTGTGTGTGTGTGTGATTGTATTGTGTATGTGTGTTTCATTGTGTGTGTGTGCCTATGTGTGCTTGTATATGTGTGTTTCATTGTGTGTGTGTGTGTGTGTGTATGCTTGTGTATGTGTTGTGGGTATTTCTTGCAACCACTCAGCAGAATGGCCAGGGCTTTAGTGCTGTTAGTTCCATGGCCTTCTCTGCTGGGCTGGAGCCTGTCACACTGTCAGACCAATCTACTGGTGCTTCACTTCTCAAGTTCCAGGCTAATGACCAGCACTCCTGCGAGGCTAAGCCTGTCCAGCTGAATCCTGCTGCCCCCAAGCACCACTCCGATTGCTATTGGTTTTTGTCACGACTGAGACCTAGAGCCACTCAGCACCTTTGCTGCCAAAAGACACAGTTATTGAATCTCACCACTTCTGAGAATTGCTGCCACTGCAATCCTCCGCTCTGCTAAGGCTCATTTGTATTTCAGCCTACAGCTCGGAAAGTCTGCACAATTCATCCTTGTACATAAAATAGTCTTGAAACTCTGCAACATAAAACAAGTGACTTATGCCAACTTTCTGGCTCCGATTGTCTGCAAAACATATGCAAATGGCTTGTTTGTCAAATGTAATTCAGGACTGTTTACATATAAAAGTGAAAGCATCTAAGTGGCCTGTCAGCTGTGAGGCACAGACTGGTAGATTAGAGCAGCTGTTGTGAACAGGAAGCTCACTCAGACCATCCTAAATCACTTACCTAAAAAACTGACAGCGGCAGTAATCTTGAATAAATCTTACTCCTAGAAATAGAAACCTGTCATGCATATTAAATTTTCCAAATATTTCTCAAACACGTTCTGTCAGACATGAGGCTGAGTGTGTGTTGTGCCTGTGTCACCTTGTGACGCCTCATGAAATGTTAATGTTTTCAGACATCAGTCGGGTGCTCAGAGAGCTGACGGAGCGGGTTGATTACGGTGAAGGAGATTTTTTTTTCCCCTGTGAGTGCGCAGCCTCTGTAAGCATCTGTCTGGGCAAACTCACCAGCCATCAATAACAAGAGGCTGGAGTCTCGCGGGCCCCTTCATCAAGCTGACTGGTTAAATCTGCTGAGGTGGAGGGCGGTGAGGGAGAGCGAGAGAGCATGAGAGAGAGTTGTTCACCGTGCCTCACTGCATTCTGATGTGTAGATATGATCAGAGCGTCGGAGGGGACAGGAGGAAGGCCGGTGCGAGTCAGACCCACACCCAGAAGCACCCTGACCAGCGTGCTGCAGTTCCTTGGTGAGTCCGCTGTCCCGCATGCGATACCACAAACACTTAACGTCGCCCCCTATAGGTGGGGGCTGGGGCTGCTTGGTTTGGTTCGGGCTGCTCGATTTGATTCATGTTGAAGTGATGCGCGGTGTGTGTGTGTGTGTGTGTGTGTGTTTGTGTGTGTGCGCTTTGTTTGTTTACGTCAGAGTCCCGCCCAGCCCCCCACGGATTGAGGCCCCCGAGGACCCCCAGCCTGCAGGTGCAGCCACCGCGTCGTCTGCTCTCCTCCCTGCCCAGTCACGGGTCACTCAGCATGCTGGGGAAACGCAGCTACCAGCACCACAGCCGGGCAGAGGCCGAGAGGAGGGGAGT
>NW_027468664.1:6380445-6460445 GCF_046254945.1 Alosa pseudoharengus | reverse complement strand
CAGGGGCCTCCTCAGGGGCCGGTGGTGGCCCCCCCACACCCCAGCCTGAGGATGCGCGGCCCCATCGTCATCCACGACTGATCTCTAGTGCTGCTGGCCACCCTCCGCTCCAATCCCCTTCCCAACTGCCCCGCCTGGCCCCTCTCATCCTCCCCTGACCCTCACGCCTCGCCCCCCCCCCCCCCCCCACACACACACACATACGCACATCCACACTGCCCAAACACTGCTCCAGATCACTCTTCTACACCCTCCTCCCAAAGAACTCCAAATCTTTACTCATGTGACCGCCTATCCTCCAGTATTTCAGTACAGGCATCTGATAGACTGCACAGAGTCTGTATTAATGCATCCAGTAAATCTTTCTTTAAAAGCTGACCTCATTCATTGCTGATATGATATCTACCTTCTAACTTCTGTCCCAGCCCTTGGCTGCTCCCGGTACGGCCAGCTGTGCTTCTGCTTCTGACAAGCGTGGAAAAGAGGTGGCAGCTTTAAAGTTCTCATGTAAAACAGGGTGGCACTTAGCAAGATGACATGGCTGTGCAAGAACAGTGTACAGATCCCCTCCAGCAACAAAAAAAAGCTCACCACTCAAAACAAACTTCTCTGGAAAGATTAATGTGCTCTTTTTTATAAAGTTATTAACAAACCTTTGAAGGATTCTTATTCTTTTTCATCTGTCTTCTGTGAGTGCAAACATGGCTGTACCAATGTATGTGCTTTTTTATTTTGGGAAAAAAAAAATCTTTTCAGCCATGAAAATGATGTATGTACAGCATGTTGAGTATAGTGAACAGACATTCATTTGGCCTTCCTCCAGTACAAGACTGCATCAGAGTTTGATCATATTCTACAGCAGAGGAATGGCTAGCAGACTGCTAATGCCAGCTCTTTTACATCCTCAATCACTGGCTGCTTGAAGCCTCTTAAGCCTCTTGATTACCTTATTAGGTAAAGTGACCGTAAGAGGACACCTGATATGATGTCTAAACAACTGCGGAAGAAAAAGCCGTTATTTCTCCCATGCTATCTCTTACAGGTTCTATACTATCTCTTCTTCAAAAATGTAAAATAAAAAAATGGGACTTCTGGTGACCATGCACTTGTCCAGAGAGTGATCACCCATAGGACCCGCATCTGCATGTGGCCGTTGTAATAATGAACTTTCATTTCTAATTTGTCATGTTTTTGTTGGTTTCCCTTGTATGTCACAAGTGTTTGATGAAATATGCTAAATAAAAACAAAATCGAAACACATTTATGTGTATACATCTACGAACAACAGGCTGTAAGCATTTATCAACAAGTACAAATAAGACTACATTGTGCGACTGTTATGTGACTTGCAGCATATGAACACTACATTAGTTTAAAAATCCCCTTTTGAAGTGTGGAGCTGGAAGCCTTTCCTTTATTGGCTGAACTGTTTAGAAAAGAATAACAGAGGAGGAAATGATGTTGACCCATCTGATCTCATCAGGCTTGTTCTGTGATGACTGATGCCTCCTCATTATTTCATCCAAAAAATGATGTTTTAATGCATCAATGTCTATACCCACTTTTAGTCTACAGCAAAATCCATTTCAGGCTGTCTCATTACATAGTGGGGGTTGTTGAAGTATTGCCTAGTCATTCCCCTCCCTTAATCGAATAAAAAGAGAAAATTAGGAACCATTATGGGCATAAAGGGTCTGGAGTTTCTTAGCCCCGCCAGCTACCCTCATATCATTGACTAGCACAACCAGTGGAGGATGCTCTGAGCCAGGCTGTGCCTACCAGACATTTTGTGGTAAAAACAAACAAAGGCACACCATGTTCTCTCTCAAAAAGGGCTTCTTCTGAACAGCTAGGTTTCAAATGAAGAAGCTTCCTCTTTGGTACAACTTAAACCACACTATTTTAATTCTATTAATGAAAATATGCTGAATCTGATCTACTCTAAGATGTAGCAGAACATTCCTACACATAATGTCATAGTAAGAGATGAGCACTCATAGGCTGATTAGATCATTGCAAATACAGTTTAATTCTACAGAGTAAGGTGAAATATTTGTGTATGACAAACACTTATTTTCCCCCCAGATGTTCATTTTGAATACAAAATGTACAAATAAGCAGAGTACTTGTACATATTTGTGTTATTATAGTGTACTTAAACAGTACACGAATACACAAAATAGACCATCTGCATTTTTTAGATTTTCTATAATTTGAGAATGCTTGTAGCCCTACAAAGCCAAAGTGCAGTATCTACAGAAATTCCAAACTGAGAAAAACAGCATTGTTGTTTGTCTTTCACACTGTATTTTAGCAGATACTGTAAAATGAAAATCTCTATATCTTCAGGAAATGTTTCAGTAGATTAATGAGATTTTGATAGATTGATCAGAGGATATGGCATTTTATTTTGGTGTAAAAAAGTGAATTTCTCAAAAAATGCAGTTACTGCACTTTGGCTTTGTAGGGCACCGGAGCTGTTCTCTCATGCTTTCAATGACCCCTTGTGGTTATGAAATGTATTGCAAAAAATATAATATCAGGACATTGGGAGAATGTCAACCAGAGTGTAGATTTAGGAAAAGAATAATCAAGGTGTAAAAATGCAGTATAAAACATGAAGCATAGCATGATTCTGATTCTTATTCAAGCTGTTTTGCATTGCACCACTAAACATAAGCACTTGGTCAAAGTTCACACGTGGGATTTACAGTCACAATATCAAAAATCACAATCAAGTTGTGATTTTAAATTCAGACACTTCCCAATCCATCACTTAAGAGCAGGTATGTTGATATGCTTGATTTCGTCCACTCTGTTCTTGTGCATCTGGAAGGCAGGAGTCACCCAGCGGCCACAGGAACACTGCTCCCCGTACCAGTTGAAGGAGCCCAGCTTGGAGGTGCACTTCGGACATAGGAGCTGAAACCAGCAGGAACACAGAGGATAGGGAATCCATGTTACTGTGCAATGATTCACACACTGGTTCTTCATCCATACTGTTTACGTGTCCACAGAATTCCAATGTCTGATTCATGCTCTTTGGGATACACTTTAGAGAGATATTAACTTTGCTTGCGCATTTCTAGCTATTACAGGCATATCTGCTGTGTCCTTTTCGCCTCAAAATATAGCCCTTTTTCAAAGTGTCTGGTCTCAGCTGATTCTTCAACGGTCTCCTCCTCAGAACGAGTCCTAAAGCTCTTCCCACTGGCTTTCTACTCGGCCTCTGAGTGGCTAGTGCTCGTTGCCTTTGCTGGTTAGTTGGTCAAGAGTGAGATGGTTAGTGTAAGAATGTAGGGGTCAGACCCACACAGAAGCAACGTTATTGGGCGTGGCAGAATGCAGAACTGCATTCTTTACCTAACAGAAAGATAGAAAGATTTCTACAGTATGGTACAGTGTGTTGACCTATTGATGAAGCTAAGAGGTGATATTAACTTACCTGCCCATCCATGACTCCCAGCAGGGCGTCCTCCATCCACCGCACTGGTTCGATAAAGTAGGAGGTGCAGCTTGCGTGGTGTCCAGAGCCAGGGCCTGCAGTCTTCTTGTGGGGAAAGGCATTTGGGCCATTACCCACCTCATGGCTGAGGATGCTGGAACCACAGAAGAGTGTGCGCCTAGATGGGGGGGTAAACTCAAGGCAGTAAGTCCCGTAAAAAGAAAAAAAAACTGACTGTAATATTGTTGGCAGAGGGGATGATATACCTGCACTTTCTACATCTGTAGGAAATCTCTGTGTTTTGGCTTTGTCCAGGATCTGCAGCAAAGACCTCTTTTGGCAAATCTTTCAGATCTGGAGAGGTAAAGAGATACTGCTCACTGGTATTCTCTAAACTGACATCTTACCAGAAATACGTTTTCTGATATGGTATGACAGAACATGAGGAATTTTTCATAATTTACTGCGATCTGACAAGAAAAGTAAGTTAATAGGTACAATACCTGAGTACCGTTCCGTCAGGTTTTTTAATCTGAACTGTTTGTACTGTGGCGAGGAGAAGTCCACTACGTATCCAAACGACTCGAACAATGTTAACTGATCCAGAAAATTCTCGTTTATCCTAAAAGTGTGACATTGAGGCACGTTAAAAAATACACTAGCTGTGCCAAAACAAATCACAGCTTGAGCGAGTACGAGATATTGAAATGGCTTACTTCACATCAGGTTTAACCTGAATGAGTTTACTTTGAGCTTGTTCAAGAGTAATCTTGTGAGTTTTCATGAGGTATGCTGTCACCACCGCAGCACTCCGACTTTGCCCTGCATGACTGTGAGACAAGTCATTGCCGATTAGCCTCCTGCATCAAGTGTAATATTGTCACAATTTCCACCTACAGCATGCCACCTTACCAGTGAACAAGTACTGAACACGAGGGTTCCTTCCCAACGTCGATAAATTGAACGCACTCGTCGAATTTACTCAGGAGATCAGTGGTCGAATCGTCAAGGGCCCGAACATATTTGGTGATGAACTGAGACGACGGTAGAGCTACTTGTTCCGAATCCACAGTGAGAACATGAGTGATACCCTGACTTGATAATTTTGTGAGGTCTTTGAGGTCCGAGGCAGCCCCAATGTAAAGACCAGATTCAACCAAAATCATGCTTATGAGAACAAAGACGACATATGATCAAATCGCTAAATAAATCTATATAAATGAGAGATAAGTGCATGGACCCAATTAGTTCCTATGATTTGACATTCTCTGCTACGACCACGAGTGAGGATCAGAGTTTGTTGATGTCCTCCATCTTTGCAGTCCCGGAATAAACACCTGCGAAAAACATTGGTTCCGACTTGATTGTTTTCTTGACGTTGAAGAACACGTCAAACTGGAACCTGTAGTCTACCTAGAAAAAAATAATGAGCGTAGGCTACCTTTGGGTCTGGCTAACAGCTCACAATTGCATTTGTAACATTATGTGTGTTATTGATGTAAAATGATTTAGCCTCTGTGTGTGCCGGCCTATGAGCGCTAGATGGCAACAATCGACCTCTGACTCTCTTACAGAGTAGAACAGATCACTGGACTGTCTCAGGTAGACTACTGCCCTGCTTGTGGTGGATGGAATGTGATTAAATTATTTTAAGAATTAGCCAGTATGTTCATCAATAGACGTTTCAAAAATAGCCTTGAGTAACTTGCAAGGTGCAGGTTATGTTGACATTGGGGTAAGTAGCCAAGATAGGAATCATTAATAGATGTGGCTGATCATTGATAGAGGCCATCATGGAGAGCTGATAGAAAATAGCTTACATGACGAGGACTGCAGCTCTTGTCACAAACACAGCTCTAATAAACTGTTAAGTTCTGTGCAGAGGAATGTAAGGTTGCTCTTTGATAGGAGTTTGGCCAAATGCTGATGCAGCAGGGCCTTCCTGCTGGCAGAGCAGTTTTCATCACTCTAAAGTTCCCTGGAGAGCAGCAAACTTTGACAGAGAGAGAGAGAGAGAGAGAGAGAGAGAGAGAGAGAGAGAGAGAGAAATGACTATCCTGTAGTTTAGCCAGACACTTTCAAGATGATCCACAGAGGGGATTATGTTCCCTTGATCAGTGTCACGGATGAAGAGTTCGGCAGTCTTATGAAGCGGGCTGCGTACCACTGGGCTGACTGTGACTGCAGGCCAAACTCTCTTCTCTGGCACCAGTGACGAAGAGCAGGTGGTTCACAGAATGGACAAGGCATTCGGTTTATAGGCCTTTGCCACAACATGTGGAAAATGCTGACATTGGTGAATTATAATCTAGAATTACTTGAAACACATTAAATGAAACTTTATTGTTCAAGGTGAGACAACATTTATGAGTTTAGGCTGGTACATAGTCACACAAAAGCACATAACACTTTGATATGTTTCAAATAAAGTATTTTATTTATATGTATATATATATATATATATTATTCACAATAGTACATTTGGTAAGGTGTGTGCGTGGTAAGTGTAAGGGTAGTGTTCATGTGTGTGAAAGTGAGAAATTCGTGTTACAAGTTTAGAGTATCATTTTCATCATTCCCTTTTCTGGCTTTGTCTTTGTACATCAATAATAACTTTCATTTTCAGGAGAAACAGAACAAGCAAAACATACACAAACAAAGAAGTCTACGAAAAAAAAGTGAAAACGAGTGAAAGTGAAAACTGCGGCTACAGGCGGAGCATTGCATGAGACAAGTGGACGCGTGAATAGCACACACACGAAGGGAGCCGATTCCCCTTATATGGGCCACCGTCTACCAGTTGAACTCACAACCCAGACAGTAAGTTAGATAACTCCTCTCCTCTCCTCTCCTGCACCTCCTCTCTTCCTCTTCTCTGCCCCCCTGCCAGAGTCTATAGGTCCAGCTCACTCCGTGACATTGAGGATCTGTGAGGACAGGCCCTGGTGCCAGTTCTTCAGTTTAGCAAATCGTGGGCCTTTCACCTCAGACTCGAACTTCTCCCTGTGCAGGGAAGCAAAACGAGACGTTATTAATTTTAGAATCGTTATCCTGAAATGACACAGTGTATATTCTCTACACTTGATGCTAATATCTGTACTATGAAAAAGGAAACTGTGGCACACTCAAGTTTACAGTACCTCGATTTCCTCAGAGCTTCCTCATCTGGGTCTTGCACTGTGAAGAAAAAGAAATATGAGAAAAGAACTAACATTCTTGATAACTAACTTTATTTCCATCTAATGTAAGTGACAATTCCATTTAGGACCGACTGAATTACACAATTTATCTGTACTTCACCAGGCTTTGTGTTTTGTTTATTTAGGATGCACAGTGGAGAAAGACTGGAAATGACTGGCAGAGAGAGATTGGGAATCGGGAAATGACTGCAGGTAGGAGCACCTGGACCTGTACATGTTACTTGCTTGTGCCACATGCTGCACTCCCCCAAAACATATTTTTTAGCAATCCGAGGACAACTGTAGTGACTGAATAGAGAGAGGAGGACAGGAAGAGATGAGGATTGGACTTACTGTATTCGGTCCCTGTAAGATGGGCAAGGATGCGGAAGGACTTGGACTGTAGGTTGGCTGCACGGCGAGCCCACTCGGACATCTCGGGCTCCCTGTCCTCTGGCTTAATACAGGCCTGGTATACAGGGGAAGCACTGTCTACCAGAGGGTCTTTCATAGGGAGAGAGCTAGAGAGAGAAATGAGAGAACGAGAGAGAGAGAGAGAGAGAGCTCTCAGTATATCAGTCTGCTGTGGATATCCAGTGATTTATTATTTTTAAGTTAAGACTACTTAATGTCATAATTGTGGACTTAATTAAAGAGTGCCCTGTCAATGATACAGTGTAATTGTTACTTCTGTTGAAAAGAGAGTTTGGAGAATCATATTTAAAGAAAAATTCCGGTATTTAGCACTTTGAGTCCCTTTTCTGGTTTGTTTTGGATGAACTAGAGTGGTAGACACCGAAATTTTGACGATTGGTCCTGTCTCGACTTTTCTGACTCGTTTTGAATCGCCTTTGACTACTCAGAGTGGCTGCCAACAGGCATACCGAAACATGTCCTAAAACAACCCTTAACGTTCGTTTTCTAAACTGTGCAACTCACCGAGTGGTTAGTGGTGTTCGTTTATGTTCCAAAACAAGTAGCGTAGCGAAATACAGTTTCTGTCGTGTTTTATTTGGCATTTTGTAAAATCCCATTGATTTCTGTTGGAAGACTCATTGCACGTTGATATTACTGCGCCACCGTCTATGCTTCAGGTTCAAATATTAAGCGGAAGTTTATACAGGGTTGTGAGGTGTCTGAAAAAATAGTTCCACAATAGCAAATAAGACGGCTGGAAATCATACATTGCGCCGATATATTTTAATAATCAACGAACACCACTAACCACTCGGTGAGTTGCACAGTTTTGAAAATGAACGTTAAGGGTTGTTTTAGGAAATGTTTCATTATGCCTGTTGGCAGCCACTCTGAGTAGTCAAAGGCGATTCAAAACGAGTCAGAAAAGTCGAGACAGGACCAATTGTCAAAATTTCGGTATCCACCACCCTAGTTCATCCAAAACAAACCAGAAAAGGGACTTAAAGTGCTAAATACCGGAATTTTCCTTTAAAGAAAATGACCCAAGTTCAATGCTGCCTGAAGGAGATGGCAGATTGTTTTTACTAGGGCTGTCAATCGATTAAAAAATGTAATAGAATTAATTACATACTCTGTGATTAATTAATCTGAATTAATCGCATATATAATTCTTGCTGTGAAAGTATTTTAAATATTTAAATTCAAATGAATCATTCAATATTCAGCATTAGTGACATTAAAGTTCAAAAACTCTTTTATTATTATTTTCACTGTTCAAATAATGGCCATAATAATCTATGATATGACCTAATACGCTGAGGAAATAAATTCAAAAGTTTTTCACATAGACACAATGAAAATAAATGAACACTCCCTTCAATATCAACACTATTTCTTTGCATTGATGTGCGACTTGCTGCAGACATTGCAGAGGAATTTATTTTAATCACTTTATTTTTATCAACACCATCAGGCCGTTTTTTAAAAGTAAATGTTCCAATCAATGATCTAGGCAGCACATATTCTTCTCTCTCCTTCATTTTACAGTCTAATGGTTACTGACTAGAACGGATCGGGGTCAAAGGTCATACAGAATCGATTTATCTGCGCTATTTTTTTTAATCAGTTATTTTTTCTGAAATTAATTAATCTAAATTAATCAGTTATTTTGACAGCCCTAGTTTTTACACATAAGTATGCTTTCATGATTGTTAATCTCTGCTTTACTGTTGTTGTCTTCAAACATGATGCATTTCCATTTGTTGTTGTCATGGCACCAGTTCCAGCCCTAATCTTTTTTTTTTTTTAAATCAAAACCCATCCGTCAGTCTGTAGAGTGTATTTATTGATTTCAGTGTAATTGGAAACAATTTACTAGAACGCCCTGCTGTACATTCAACAGAATCAATGGAATAGTTTCCAGCGGTTTCCATGTCCTGTGGGTCTCGAGCTGAGAGCGAGCCTGGGAATGCTCAGGTCACAGACGCAGACGCTGAATGGAGATGGATGTGCATGCATGCAGCTGAGGATGGGTCAGGAGAGAGATGGGCGAGGTGAACGGGCAGCTAGTGGGCAGAATTGGGCACAGAGCGCTGAGACGGCAGTGGGTTTTACTTACGCAAAGGCCGCTCCGGGTTCTGGCTCCTCACTAGTGACGGTCACATGATGGGCCAGAGGTGGGTAGGAGGGTATTGAGGTGGGGTGGGGTGGGGGATAGGGAAAAGGGGGGTAAGCAGAAGGGAGTTGTGGGGTGCGAGGGGAGAGGGGGTGCAGGTGGATGAGGTGGAGTGTTGGTGGAGTGGTGGTGTGTTGGTGGAGTGGTGGAGTGGTGGTGGAGTGTTGGAGTGTTGGTGGAGTGGTGGTGGAGTGTTGGTGGAGTGTTGGAGTGGTGGTGGAGTGTTGGTGGAGTGGTGGAGTGTTGGTGGAGTGGTGGAGTGTTGGTGGATGAGGTGGAGTGTTGGTGGAGTGGTGGAGTGTTGGTGGAGTGGTGGAGTGTTGGTGGAGTGGTGGTGTGGTGGAGTAGTGGTGTGTTGGTGGAGTGGTGGTGTGTTGGTGGAGTGGTGGTGTGGTGGAGTGGTGGTGTGTTGGTGGAGTGGTGGAGTGTTGGTGGAGTGGTGGTGTGTTGGTGGAGTGTGGATGGAGTGGTGGTGTGTTGGTGGTGTGTTGGTGGAGTGTTGGTGGTGTGTGGAGTGTTGGTGGAGTGGTGGAGTGTTGGTGAAGTGGTGGTGGAGTGGTGGTGGAGTGTTGGTGGAGTGGTGGTGGAGTGTTGGTGGAGTGTTGGAGTGGTGGTGGAGTGGTGGAGTGGTGGTGGAGTGTTGGTGGAGTGGTGGAGTGTTGGTGGAGTGGTGGTGGAGTGGTGGTGGAGTGGTGGAGTGGTGGAGTGGTGGTGGAGTGTTGGTGGAGTGGTGGAGTGGTGGTGGAGTGTTGGTGGAGTGGTGGAGTGGTGGTGGAGTGTTGGTGGAGTGGTGGAGTGGTGGTGGAGTGGTGGTGGAGTGTGGATGGGGGAGAACAGAGATCAGAGGGAAAGCAGAGATGAAGTTGATACAGACAACAAATGCAAAAGCTCAAAATCACAAGGGAGGCCAGCCAACCCAAACTACACACACTTCTGTACTGGAAATGTTTAGATTTAGCAGACCACAGATATCCATAAAACTACAAATCACAGAATCCACAGTACAGTTTATTGTCATCATTTACCATTCCACTATCTGCAATAATGAAATACATTTCAATGCAAAACTTAGCATGGCAAATGCAAAACCCCATAGGTCAGAGGTCAGCAGAGAAGGAGAGATCAATAATTCTGCACTGCCAGAGGCATTCAGCGCTATGCTTGCCTAAACAAGCGCAGACTCTGTGGACGAGAGGTGGTTGTGAGTTTCGGTCGAGTTTTGGCACGTACCTCGCTCCCTCGTGGCCCTTGGCCTGCGCCTGGCCAGCGATGGCGTCCATGATGGCGTCCTGTGAGTACATACTAATGGGAGTGTTGTACTGTGCGTGGATGATGGTGGCCTTGCCACCGGGCCCTTTCACCTCAATGGGCTTGTGGGTGGACAGGGCAGAGTCCTTCAGCACGCTGGGGTTGAAGCTGGGGACATACTCTTGACTGTGAGTGGCAGCAGGTAGTGTGGCCCAAGGGTGGAGTTTAGCAGGGTGGTGAGAGGTTGGTTAGAGAGGGATTTCCACACAGGGAGGAGTTGGAGTTGTGAAAGAGAGGAACAAAGAAAGGGATAAAACAGGTTGTGGGAGGGGGACTGTTAGAAGGAAGAAGCAGGAGGAGCTTTTGGATGTAGCCACATTAATTGGTCTGAGGTGTAAAAAACTCCGGCTTCAGAAAGTCCTACCATGTATTGGTTCTACCTGTGCACTTTTCACCATTGAGTTGATGTCTTGAATTTCCCCTTGGGGATCAATAAAGTATCTATCTATCTATCTATCTATCTATCTATCTATCTATCTATCTATCTATATATCTATCTATCTATGTAGCTGGCCAAAGACTTGTGCTAAGTAGAATCAGCTGAATTAGTGAATGGTTGGAACCAAAATACGGTAGGACATTTAAGCGCTCCACAAATAGGCACCAACACGAGTGCCCTGTTACTTGCCACACATACCAGCGTCGACATTTTTAACTGACAAGCATTTGCTTAACAATGGATTTTATTGAGCGGTGCCGCCAAAAATAGAACTGTATCAGTATTGCCACTATGGCAGCAGCGTAGCTGGCCGCTGGTGTGTGGGGTTGTATTGAAAAACAATGGAATCGAAACGTATTCAAATATCGAAAGCAGAGAGTGTGGAGGCCTTTACTCTAAAGCCAGAGTTTTCCATTTCTGATGTTAGGGTTCAAGCTTGCTTGCACACACTTGAAGACAAACTTACTTTGATGAACTGAAAGACAAAAGAAGACAAGACATACAGAATGTGATAATTCAAAACGACCAGATGGGAGTGCTGTTGTGCAGTGAGATGAAGTGAGCTCAAAGGGATATGTTCAAACAGTGCAAAGTTTCAGAACTAATGTGCTTTAACTAGTTGTGACTAGAACAAGTTCAGATATATTTTATTAACAGTGTGGCTTTTATCTCATGCTCATTGGTCTTGGGTTTTTTTGAATACTTAATCGAAGAGCAGGCAGGTCTATTTTCATGCACTACAATAGTCCCCTTAATACTCACTGCGCAGACTGTACTTTTTGTCAAGGCTTATGATTTAAATGAAGCAGATTTAGCACATGCCCAAATGGAGCAGCTTCTGTTGATGTTGAGAGTTAGATGGGTTGCAGATTTATCACACATTTATCACATATGAAATAGCCAGCTTAAAACAACACTCAGCTTTATTGATACATTAAATATACTTTAAATGTATCAGTACATGCATTCAAATGTAAATCAAATTAACACATTAATCATATAAGACAACCAGAAATGTACACTCTTAATGTCAGAATGAATGTAGTCACACCAGGCCAGGCCAGGACACACAAACACACACATGAGCAATTTGTAGAAGTGTTGGTACTGACTTTCCTGCTGTGTTGGCGATGATCTACAGGAGAAACCAACAGAGAAACATATAGGGACAGCAGTTATAACTCAGCCCTAGAGCTCTTCACTTCATAATGTCTCTGTGTGAATAATGGTCATTTGTTTCTATTTGAATCAAAAATCAATATTGTGATTAGAGACACCCATGTTTGAAAGATAGCATGCACTGTGCTTTAATATACTCAGGTCTATTCTGGCTGTCATGCTCCAGTGCTCATAATTTCATAAGCTTAATGTTCACTGGTAATACAGAGAAAAAGCAAAAACAATTGTATTTAATTATACTCTTAAGTAATGCGTAAATGACCACAATTTGCACCAGTGTCAAGAGTATCAGAGGCTGTGGTGGGTGAAGTAACACACTTCACAACTCATCATGAAAAGGATTGTGCTGCTTCTAAATTATGTAACAATTACAACGACTTCATTGGATCAGTGTCAAAAGAAATTCAGCATGGTTGTGGAAATCGTCTGCTCATAAAAAGCAATGCAATTTGTCTCTGTGTCTGTGATTAAAATAAGCAGCAAAGTAAATCATGATTTCACACAAGCCAATAGACCACACATCTATTACAAAATACTTGTAAAAACCCAGTCCCTCAATTGCAGTGTGATATAAGTGTACAATATAAAAAAATTAATTACAGAAACATTTCTATCATTTCTATTCCATTTCCATCACAATAATCCCAGTCATATTGGATTATTATTAAGGGCTGTGCCCTTCTAGTGCTTCAGTCCTCAATAACACTACATATTTAGTGCTTCAGTCCTCAATAACACTATGTATTTAGTGCTTCAGTCCTCAGTGACACTACATATTTAGTGCTTCAGTCCTCAGTGACACTACAAATTTAGTGCTTCAGTCCTCAGTGACACTACATATTTAGTGCTTCAGTCCTCAGTGACACTACATATTTAGTGCTTGGCGGAATACAGACACGAATATATCCTTTCACCCACAGCGTCATAACCTAGCCATGGAAATGGTGGCACGTGCTCTTTTCTTGTCACATGATGGCATAGATATTAGTGGTGTACACCTCATTGGGAAGAAATGCTCAGGCCCACAGGTGGACTGTGACTGACAAGGACAGAAGTTAGGCGTCCACAGCGCTGCCTGTGATTAACATTAATGTAACATTATGTTTCCCTGAAAATGATGACACGATGATGACACACAACCAGTCAGGCTGCTCCCATACCGCGTGGATATAATGAGATGACATACAGTTTGGCCCAACACTCTATACTGTCTTAAAGGTCGGAGTACAACGCGGATTAAATGCCCCGTTGAGTATTAGAACACCGGCACGTGTAACTGGCAGAGACACCATGTGCTGTCTCTTGGTGGGAATTCTGTTCCCGTGAGCTGCAAATAGAGGCTGGAATAAATTATGGAACATACCTGAGAGGGGTTAGATTTAGGATATGGGGGTAACCCAAGCCATATCATACCACCTGTAGGTGCTGAGAGGCAGAGGGCGGACACTCACGCTCATGCACAACTAACAGATTGTTGTCTATCTATACCAAATGCTTCAAATTGTCGCCAAGTATGTTCTCTAGGGTGCCCTGTCTTGAGACACAGGCTCTCACCAATGAAAAGGTTATGCTAGATAGTGCTAGCTTAGAGGCCATCTTTGTTTTGTTTTTTAACCGGCTAAAGCTTTCAAAGTGATATGAATGCTATGTGCCGGATATCTTTTAAATGATCCTGCTAGGCTCCTGGCGGCCACTTTTCCAAGAAACGTGACACTCGTCTCGGGGCGGAACCGTCATGAGCACGGTCAAAAATAACCACTGTATGCTGTCATTTGGAAAACGCTTGCGCTCAGAGAAGCAGGAGGCTTTTGCCAGGGTACTGTTCATGTTACCGAGAGCAGGGTTAAGTGATGGGGGGCGTGGGGGACGGGTTGGTGGTATGGTCGGGGTCAGGTAAGCCTGGTGTTCTCTTCAGCAGGCACATTCCCAGCTGAGCTTGGCATGTGAGGGGTTAGAAGGTGTGGTGCCAATTGCACTCTGTGCTGAGCATCTAGCCTATCTTAACTTCCACTGTAGAAGAGATTGTAGACTGTGGTCCAGGTAGAGAAGGCAGGTAGAGGGAGGTGTGTGTGTGTGTGTGTGTGTGTGTGTGTGTGTGTGTGTGTGCGTGTGCGTGTGCGTGTGCGTGTGTATGTGTGTATATGTGTGTATATGTGTATATGTCTGTATATGTGTGTATATCTGTGTGTGTGTGTGGCTGTGTGTGTCTGTGTGTGTGTGTGTGTGTGTGTGATTCCAGCACTCTTTCATCTGTTCTGGATTGCCATGAATGACCACAGTGTGCTCTGAGCTTTATGATGGGCAGCAGAAGTTCATCCAAGAGCAGCTTTTAGCAGCTTATTAATGTTCCTGTCCATTCTGCTCTTCTCACCTAACCCACCACCTCTCTCTCTCTCTCTCTCTCTCTCTCTCTCTCTCTCTCTCTCTCTCTCTCTCTCTCTCTCTCTCTCTGTCCATCCCTCTCTCTCTGTCTGTCCCATGCCTCAGCCTTGAAGTGCCGAGGAGCTTTTCGAAAGGCTGTCTAGCCACGTTTGACAGGCACACTGTCTGGGTGGTCCTCTGTGTGCTCCACACTCTGACACGCTTTCCTTCCTCTACTCGAGCCAGACGAGGAGGATGCGGGCCAGGGCCAGGGCCAGCTCCAGCTCCAGCTCCAGCTGCTCTAGGCAGGTATTATGTAAATAATTCAGGTGCGAGTCCTCTCAAAGCTGCCGTCTTATGTCATCACACGCTGCTTATACAAATGGGGGAGTTCAGGGGAAGCCAGGGGATGACAGCTTTTTCAACAGCTGACTGGAGGGGAGCAGGGGGAGTCCACAGCCATGTAAAGATCTCAGAGGAAATCTCCCCACAGAGCTAAATATGGACCAGAGCCCAGAGTTTTTTCATCTTGGTGGACTAAATTATTGTATCTGTTTGAGATATGACATTATAAATACATGCACGTACGTTTGAGCATACACATACATAGATATATGGATGTGTGCGTGTGTGTGTGTGTGTGTGTGTGTGTGTGTGTGCATGTGTGTTTATTTGTGTCAAAATGTTTGCCATACCTTCTGGTGTGGGATAACTGGCATTGGTGAGTCCATTCTGGGGGTGGCTGTTGGAACAGGGGCGGGACGTCTCGACCTGGAACACAATGACAGCACCTATGACTGTGACTGCCTCTGGTCACTCAACAGCTAGACCTTTACAGATGGACTATGTAAGATTAGAGAGGGTCAGGCCTATCACACCACACTGTCCTAGCCATTCAGGGTGAAGAGCTTTTGAACCGGTCGTATCAACGAGTGTCACTTATGGAGATACAATGTTTCACTTACCCTATCATTAATATTTGATTATCATCAAATTACTGATAATGTAACTCATCAGATAGGGGTCAGATAGGATAGTGGGTCTAGAAAAGGTAAACTTAAATTAGTGCATTAAACTCTACCAAATCGTTTCAGAAATGTAGCAATCTTGTAAACCAAGGTTTTAAATGCAGTTGTTTACTCAGTTACAAAGAAATACATGTCCATGCCAGATTAGCAATTGTATTTGTGTGCCTGTTTTTTAGGGACATTGGAAACAGACTTCAATGGCCTCCCAAAATTGCTGAAAGTTCGTATGGGTATTCCCAGGCTATCCACTCATTACAGGGAAATAATTCCCCACATATTCTGGGTCCCTGAGAGCCCTTAACATCACTCATTGATAATTCACATAAAACTCCCCAAGTCTATTCAATATGAGTCCATTCAATATGAATATCACATTGATGATATTGTGTCTTATGATATAGTGTCTTGATGCCATAATTGTTCCAGCTCTACTCACTTTTTGTATCAAACCAAGACATTAGTAATAACCTTAAAAGTTCCTTTCTCTTTCTTTCTTATTCTTCCTCATACAAATGTTGTCTGTTGCCTTAACGTTTGCTTTTAAAGATGGTAGATAATCATAGGCCCTGTGGAGGGTTACATTTACTCTGGAAAAATAGCAGCCATCTCTAAACAGTCACTTGAAATCCATAACACAGCACTCAATATGAGAAGCAAGACTGCCCCTACTCCTCTGCAAAGCTGAGCCTGTCAATCACAGCTGCTGCCCCAAAAAGAAGGACATGAACTGAGAAAACAGAGAGTGAATGAGAGAAACGTGACATTAAATAATTAATCAACGTGTGAGCAGACTCAAAATCGCAGCATTCTCAGTGCACATTTCGAAACCATCAAAGGAAATGTGTTTGGATCACCATCAAACAATCATGATAATAAAGCTCTAACCTAAAATGAAGGCATGCTGTTCTAGTCAGATATGTGGGTGCCTGTCGGATATATGCCTGCCTGATAGACTGTTTGGCAACATAACAATTATGAATATATTGCCCATATGTCACCTATTACTGTTGAAAGTAAGGTGTGCTTCATCCTTCATTAAGGGACATAGAGAGATATATAAAGCTAAGCGAAATGTTTCTCATCCAAAATTTAGGGACATATAGAGAGGTATACAAAGCTAAGTGAAATGTTTCTCATCCAAAATGTCATAATGTATTCTAACACTGGGTGACAAGTCCCCTTTGGGTAGGGAGGCTTTTGTTGTGACTAAAAGGGGGATAAGCCTCGCTGGGATTAGTTTGGAGTGCATCCCTTGAAGGAGGGAAGAGCCACAAGATAAACACAGACCACAGATCTCTTTGAACACTGTTTAGATACACCAGGCAAAATAGTTCAGCTTTCTCTTTTCTAAATTCACTTATCTTTCATCCGATGATAATGCTTTCAAATGATACTGATCAAATTGTTATCCCCACCATCAGTCACTAAACATGGAGTGGTTTAGTGGTTTGATGTGTTTGGATTTTGGGCTGTGTACAAGGTGTGGCTTCAAGTTTTTATTAGTGTGTCCTTTCCTGTTTATGATGTTGTGGGGTTCCTATAGCTTACATATACAAAGGTGAGAAGGATGTTTACTTAATGGGTACTTTATCCTTTATAGAAGAAGTGTAATGCTGACTAATGTACCAGTACTGTATACAGGGAGGATGCTGATGCTATGAGTATGGCATGAATTGTCATATCGCTGGACTGGGATGTTTGATTTTGGCAATTGTTGGTCTGGATACCTATGCATAGTGAAGATGAGTTTGGTGTAAGCTGTTATAACTTTGCATGGTGAGGGTGAGTTTGGTTTAAGCGGTTAGCTTACCTCTGCATGGTGAGAACGAGTTTGTGGGTAGCTTGCTTGATCTTGTTCTGGGCCTCCAGGTGGCTCATGCCCTCTGTGCTGACACCATCGATGGAAGCGATGACATCACCCTGGGCCAAGTTGCCTGTTGCTGCCTTGCTGCCTGGTGAGATCTAGGGATAGAGAGATCCATCAGCGGACACAAGTCTCACAGTACCACTGTCACTCTCCCTGATCTTAATACAGCCTCTACTGCCAGTAAACTGCCACAAGCCCTAACTTTGCCCATGTTAAGATTTCAATCTAAGGATATACTAGAATTGAACAGTTAAAATATACAGCGCTAGGAAACAAAGTATAAGCTATGACCTCTGTCCAACAAGTTTTAGTTCATGAGTACTCCAGCATATGTGGGGGCTATTACTTACTATGACATGTTTGGGATTGCTGTGTTTTGTACATATCCTATTACTAATGCTGCAGCAGAGGTAACAGAGATTCTTTTCATAATAATGACGTAAAATGACATTATGAGGTTCTTTTTATATACCGTCATCCCCCAACAATGGTTTTTACCTCTTTTTACCAAAAAGTTATGAATTTAAATGAAAGCGCGCAACAAACAAACAAAGAAAAAGCTCAAAGTGAGTATGCTCTGGGGCCAGGGGTGCATGACTACTCTTACAGGCAGCTCGTTAAAGTGTTAAAAATAAAGGCCGTTGTTCACGCCCACTCCCCCCAACACCCCCCCCCTTCCTTCTTTGCCCATCCATGTGCTCCCATCACTCACAGCCCAGAGAGGGGGCAGCATGGCACAGCACCAGTCCCAGAGGTGTTCCCTTAGCGAAGAGGTGATCCTACACACACACGCACGCACACATGCTCCGCAAAACTCTATTCGGTAATATACCAGAAAAACACCAGCTATTTGTAGCTTTGCTTCTCAGCAGGCATGGGTTAGCATCATCTGCTCCATGAGATCAGTACACAAGCTGGGATCATTAAGCCAGAGTTTCCACATGATAGCTGTGATACATTTATAAATAATAAAATGTATAAATACATTTATCAGCTTTCAAATATGCAGGATCAGACATGGTCAACTAATGACAGTCAAGTGACTCATTACTCCCCTGTTGGGTTTATTGACAATATATCTCATTCATGACAGTGGTGTGGTCATCAGTATGATGTTTCCCTACAGCCGGCGCAGATCCAGTGTCTCCTACCCTCCTCATAAAGTCCCATCAGTAGAACTGACCTGCAAAGCCTCTGTAGACTCTCCCTTCATCGAGGGTTTATTAGCCCTTTCACCACAAATAAAGGGATTTGGATGCTTAAAGCAGTGGGCACACTACGTTAAACTTGGAGCATCTCTCCCCATCCTCTCTCTAAGCAGAGTTCGCTGCAGGCACGGAACGGATCCACAGTCGGATGCCATGAGCTTTTTTAGGGCTCCCAGTTATGTCGCCCCTGAGGTTTACTGTTGCACTCTGCTTATGTAAGCTCGACATGGAAGAGAGAAGTGGAGGAGGGGTGTGGCTCTGCTCAGACTTCAGCATTGCTCAGTTTCAGCTGTATAACCAAGACAATCTTTTGTGGGTCGGAAAAAACAAATCTCCAAAGTGCAGACCTGAATAACTGGAACATTTGGTGTCATTTAGATCAGTGGGTTTTGGCAAATAAAATTAGCCTCTAAAACGTTTTGAAGTGATCAAGCCGAAATGCCGGTGCCTTTGAAGACGAGGTAGTTTCACACGAGTGATTCAGAGTAGTCACTAGGACAACCAGTCCTTTCAGTACATGAAAGTTCTTCTACACAGTCCTGTGGGACCATTACATCACTTATCAATAATAGGGGGCTTTGGATCATTCTCATTGGATGGCTTTGCCTATCTGTCTTGAGCAGCGAACGGAACCCTAATTAGACAAATGACGATCAAAACCAAAGCCCTCGCCGTTCATTAAACCCTCTCCTCACCCTGGCACTGTGAGGGCACTTGAGAAAGAAGCTACTGGCACAGACTTCCACTGGCATCCGTCGCGCACACAAAAGAGCCCCCGCTTTGATCAATAAGTCCACACTTCATTAGTAACCTTATAAAGCTGGTGTGAAATCGTAGTTTCGTCTATCAATGCAATTAGCCACAAAGGCAATGAGAAGCTTTGGTGTTCTCTCTGCGTTGTGGCAGAGAGGAAGCGAAAGGGAGGGAAGAGGTGCCAAGCTGGGAAGAGCTGTGTGTTGATTATTGGAGCTCTTGCAGCTGAAGTGTCCAGACCAGTGGCGATTAGGGGGAGGTGTGTGTGACAGACCTGCCCTCCACCAGTGAGCAATTGGTGCGTGATTGACAGGTGCCCTGGAGGGAGGCAGTGATTGTGATGGTTGATGATGGGCTGAACATCCCTGCTGTCAGGCAGTGTCCTCTAGTATAGTTCCATATGCACAGAGCGCAACCCATATCCCATTATTACTGTAGGAGAGTACTTCACCATGGGAATGGTACCTTGACCTTTGGCTGTTCCACAGCTGACCTTCACAATGCATAGCTCCCGCCTCTTCCCTATGTCACAATGCATAGCTCCCGCCTCTTCCCTATGTCACAATGCTGTCAATGGGCCGCAAATCTCAATCACACACAGAGGCTGAGAAACTCCTTCACATAACCGAGAACACAAACAGAAGCAAGAAACAGAATTGGTGAGAGAGAGAGAGAGAGAGAGAGAGAGAGAGAGAGAGAGAGAGAGAGAGAGAGAGAGAGGAGGGAGAGGAGGGAGGGATACAGAATACAGACACAGCAGGAGTTGACTGTCACCCTTTTGAGGAGCATGTTTGCCAACAGAACAGGCTGAAGAGAGACTTTCTTTTGGCAGAATGAACAAACCCCCTCACGGAAATAGCAAGAGTGTTATGAGTGAATCTGAATGCTGAAGGGTTGCCCATGGCCACCATCAACTCTTCCATGCATCTTTCTCCAAACATATCAGAGGAGAGAGAGAGAGACAGAGAGGGAGAGAGAAAGAGAGCAGCCATTGTCCTTTGCTGTCCATTGTCTTGATCCCAAACATATTTATGGCCCACCAAATCTGTATGAGCTCCGACCTTCACCCTCTCATCCCCATTCTAAATCAGTTACCAGGCAGAGCCCTCCGAGTGGCAGGATGCCACCCCAGCCCGGGACATCAGCTGAGATTACAGAATGCTTTTTATAGGGAGCCCCACATGGACGCCCGTGACTAATATGGACAGAAAAGTGACTTATGGTTTTATGTGTAAATGATGTAGTGGGGCATTATTTAGTCAGTGAATGGTTTATTGTGTGGTGCGGTGTGTTTGTTTTGAGTGGCAGATGTGTATGGTGTAAGATAAAGTGATTGATAATTTAGCATTGAGCGTTGGAGCAGGCTAGTAGTGCACACATTGTTTAATCAGAGTTGTGTTTCTTTTTACTGTGTGAGATGGAATGCAGGAGGTCAGTGTCAACGGAAGATCACTCCCTGCTGCAACACTAAGACCACTAAAGCAGGGGCTTTCTCAAAACGACATTTTCGAAAGGTTGCTGCACAAACACAGATCCATTTGTCAATACGTAATGGCCAATCTCACAGTCATTGACTGAATGAAATGTCAGGAAAAATAATAAATTAGATCAAATTTATTACATTCTCTGTTTGTTCTTTGTCACACACAAAATAAAAATCTATGAAATTGCATGGGATGTTTCTCCCCTTGAATTCCTAGGATAACCTAGCACTAAGACACAGACAGGTTTATACAAAACCAGACATGAGCAGGGGGCATATGTCATCTCTGGGCTAGACTGGGCTATGATTTGTTTAGGTTTTGCGAAATGTTGTTGATTTTTGTGCTACAGCCAATCACACAACGCCCGCTGTGCTCCTGAGGACTATGTTGATTGGCTGGGGTAGTTTATGGCTCAAGCCACTATATTTATTTCCCATTTAAAGAGGAAGCATTGTATACAAACACTGTTTTCTGAGCACAAACACTGGTGAACAGATAGCTCAAAGACTGAGAGGAGCAATTAATTGAATTTGATAATAAGTGGAATTAGAATATCGTACTGTAATCTACTTAAATACAGGTGGGAAACATATGAAATAATCACATGTCACTTGTGGTCAGTAGTAGTAGTAGTATACAAGTCTTACTCTGTACTGCATTGCTTATTAACACCCCAACTTCTGTAGCATTTGGCTTATTGCCCTGTCAGCTCAATTTTTAGTACCAAATTTGAGTGCAGATTTCTTTGGTGTTCAGAAATAGTTTTCATATCCTTACGACCACAATGGATCCCCTGCTTTGCAATGAAGGTCTTTCCTGTCAAACCCCAAGGCATTCATATTGAAAATGCTTGTCAAATTCAAACAGTTTCAAGTGGATTTCCTATCTGAATGTTCCCATATTCCCAATGATCAGTTCTTTCCTGGTGTCCACAGGTAGAAGCCTCTGTATTCTCATTGATACTCTAAATATCTAATATTTACTTGCACTAATATAATAGTGAACAATCTCTCTCTCTTTCTATATCTCTCTCTCTCACACACACACACTCACACACATACACATTATCTCTCTCTCTCTTTCTATCTCTCTCACACACACACACTCACACACATACACACTATCTCTCTCTCTCTTTCTATCTCTCACACACACACACACTCACACACATACACACTATCTCTCTCTCTCTCTTTCTATCTCTCTCTCTCTCACACACACACACTCACACACATACACACTATCTCTCTCTCTCTCTCTCTCTCTCTCTCTCACACACACACACACACTCACACACATACACACTATCTCTCTCTCTCTCTCTCTCTCTTTCTCTCTCTCTCTCACACACACACACTCAAACACATACACACTATCTCTATCTCTCTCTCTCTCTCTCTCTCTCTCTCTCTCTGATGTGAGCATCTCTCTGGGCACACATCTGCCCGACCCAGCAGCTCAGTGTCAGACTAAGAGGTTGGCAGTGCCATCGGTCAGAAAGCACACCGCGCACATCTCATGTCCAGTAAGCTGAGATTTCTGGACTAAAGCCTGTTTCAATGAGCTTAGGCAATAACACCTTGTCTCTGAGAGAAATATATGAACAGAACACACTTGGGTGAGGGACCTGGCAGTATTAGCTAATGCAATGCCCCCTCTGACTCTGGGTAGGGGAGGTTAAGGCTTTGGGGCTTTTGTTTTATGGACGGGGTTGGTACACGTGAGCAGGTAACACTCCCTGGGGTGACGGGCTGGAACACGAGAGAAATAAATCATTTAATGAGGAAACCAGACAGCTCCCTCAAGAGCCAAAGCCGTGACAAGATTATGTGAGCGGATAGAGAGAGCCATCACAGCTGAATTGTGGGGTGGGGGGGCTCTCACCTTTCACTTACCCTCAACTTTAACACATACATACGTACGCACACACACTCACATAACTCACACACACACACACACACACACACACACACTCACACACACACACACACACACACACACACACACACACACACACACACACACTCACACACACACACATACACTCACACACATATACACACACACTCACACTCACACATACACACACACACACACACACACACACACACACACACACACACACACACACACACACACACACACACACACACGCAGACAACTTTAGCACAAAGCACACCTCACCATCAGCTATTCATAGGCCAACAGACTGTAAATACCTCAGAAGATTCACTGTCCTAAGGCCATGGCAGGCTCAGCCAAACCATAAACAATAACAACAGAGAATGTTCTAGCACTGAGGTGTACCCGTCTCAGTCCCATTACATTACATTACATTACATTACATTACATTACATTACAAGTACAATACACTACAACAGATATTTTCAGTGACAGTAGAGGTGAACATCACATACATAGATCTGAGAAATGTGACAAGCTTGACTAAAGTGAAGGGGTGTTATGTAGTGAAAAGTTTGTTATCATGCTGTACACTTGAAGTGGTTATGTAAGAGATGGTGTGAAAGAGTTTGTATTAGGGTTGTATGGACCACTGATAAATGTTTCAGCACTACCCAAGTATAAGCAGTGTAACGGGACAGTGAAGCATCTGTATCTGGTTGGTTTGTTTGTGTGAAATGTGTTTGCAGCAGGCAAGTATTTGTTTTTGACGAGTTTTGTTAGTGTATGTTTGTAGTTGTTAGTGGGTGCCGGAGGTTGTGGTGAGAGTAAGTGTGAGCGGTGGACTAGTGCTGTGTAATGAGGTGAGAGTGAGGATGAGTGTGTGCCGAGTGTGCTGGTGAGTGTGTGCAGGACACCAGGTCCTTACCCTGGAGATGGTCAGGGGCATGTTGAAGTCTTTGCCCCCCTGCAGTCTGAAGCCCCAGGGCGCAGGGCCACTGAGGGTGACGGTGTAGCCGCTCATCTTGATCCGAGAAGTAAGTAGTGAGAGAGCTCGAGCGCTTCTTTTGAACGTGGGGGCGAGGGGGGGGGTGTCGGGATCTCCGTGGAGCGTTCTTCCAGTCACGTCTCTCCCTGCGCACGGGGTGACGGCTGCCGAAGGAGCCTCTGTAAACAATCAACAACAACAAATGCAAACAGCGGAGTCAGACGTCGGCCACTGCGGGCCCTTAACTACAGTACTCTCCCTTGCCCACGTGCACACAAGCGTACTATAGCCCTGAGCCCGACCCCACCCTCTGATAGCCCCCAAAGACCCCCTTGAGCTCCCTGAATATTTAATGGAAAAGGCGCTAGGCACAGGAAAGAGGAAGAGCTCTTGCCTGCTCGGATGGCCTGGACAGACAAGCCTAAGAATAGCCCCTCACTGAAGAGTGCCGATAGCGCCCCGACCCCCAGGGTCCATATATGGAATGTAAGGGGACACTGTGTTTGCTGGGGGGCACCGTGATTCATGCGGGCGAATTTAGCCTCGTCTTAGGCCAACACATTCTTCTTATCTCCCCTGATGGGCACACACACACACACACACACACAACACACAACACACACACACATGCACTCACTCATTCCCTCTTTGATGGGACCACGCACATACAGACAATTACACAAGTGTTTGTGCACACACACACACACACACACACACACACATACACACACACACACACACACACACAACAGCACATTGTCTCTCAAATGGAAATATTTGCTCTTATTCTCTTTATTTCCATACTCTATATCCTCCCATTCTCTCACTTCCCTTTCTCTCCCCCTCTCTATTTCTCTTTCTCAGAAACGGTCTTCTGTAGTAGACATGGGCACCCATGAGGTCAGTTTCAACAGCCCATTAAGCCTGTGTGACGAGGGAGGGTTAACCTTCTTAGGTCCCTTTCATTGCTTTTCTCTGCATGTCTGTCAGTATAATAGGAGTTACATAATATGCGTTTATGTGAGTTTGTTTGTGTGTGAGTGTGTGTAATATAATCCTCTTCTGCCTGTCCAATAACTCACTGCTGCCACCACTTTGTAGCTGGTGCATGTCAGATGGTAGTAGACAACCCCCCACCCACACACACACACACACACACACACACACACACACAAACACGCACACACACACACACACACACACACATAAATACAAAAACACTAGCAAACAATAGTGTTAATTAATGATTTTATTTTAAAAAAATAAGTAAAAACACAAACACAAAACCAAATCAGCATGAAATCACTTCAGCTTCTAAAACACATAACTGCTGACTGACCTCACAGACACCCGTAATATGACATATGCATTTCAAATGCATGGCGTACAGTACGTGAACAAACTAAACATGTACCTGCAGCTAACCGCACACAACAGACGGAGGACAGAGCTGCCTCTGAACCCTTTCTGGCCCATCACAGCCTGTGGGGGCCACAGACGCACAGCACACAACAGCAGACAACAGTCCACCTCCACCTAGATGGAAGCCATATTTAAAATATGCAGATCAAATTTGCACGTGTTTTATTTCACAACAGCAGAAAACCACATGAACTTGAGAAAAAAAAATCTAAAAAGTAATCTAGATAATCACTCTTACACACATCATCAGGACAGCGCTCACAAAGATGACTTACATCACTGCTGACGTTACATTAGCACTGCTGGGATAGATAAATCATTTATTTGGATGGCAATGATCTTGCAACACTACAAATGATTACAATACAGCTCTATGTACAATATTCATGATGAAAACATTGCTCAGGTATCAAAAATATCATTGCATTTATTCAAATACATTAAGCAGTTGGACTAGTGGCCACTGCAGGAGATAAAACCTTGGGAGCGAGCAGAGCTGGTAAATGTTGTGGAGAAAGAGATTGCACAAGGACGGAGAGATGGATAAATGGAAATGGATGGAGGAAGGATGAAGACAATGGGCTTTTAGGAAAGCGAGACATCCCTGTGTGGGCACGTCCAGCCCCCAGCTATCCAAGCTGACAGATGGAGACTACGAGGCCCTATTTCTCAGGGTTGTCTGGGCCACCTCAGGGAGGAGGAAAGACATCTCTCTGCTCTCTGCTCTCCAGCCTCATGCCCCACTAGCTAATCTTAGAGACAGATAGCATCTCAGCTGTGCCTGTGGGTGACACATACACACACGTGCATCCTGCCTGGTGGCCTGCCTCCACATAGCCTTCCTCCAGGGCATGGAAGGTGCAGGAGCCAGGTGTGGCGATATGTTGGAGGTGTCCATGCTGCGCTAGGTTCTGTGCTGAGAAGAGACCAGGGGGCATATTGTACTGTACTGCAGAGACTGGCTCTGACTTGGGCCAGGGTGTGGGTGTCCCCGCAGGCATCTCTACACGTAGAGGGACACAGAGAGTTTTACTTGACTGTGCTGTGAGAAGGGCAGGATGCTACTGTACATACTGTACAGAACATGTTAGCAGCTTGAAGGACTCACTCTGAATTCTGCACCTATTCCCCATATTAAAGGCGCTCTACGCAATGTTGGGTAATGTCACTTCTGTTGACGTTCACACAAACTCCCTCCCCCTCCCTCCCATGCATCTGAAACTCTCCTAAATGCACATCTCGTTGGTGATTGGCTGGAACAGTTTGTTATGGTCCAGGTTGGTGCAGGTTGTTTTTGTTGCCGTTTTTGGAGTCTGGGCTGTCCATAGAGACAGCATTTTTTTACAGTGTATTCAGGGCACAGGCAGCTAGCGGATGGTGAGGTGATGTTAGCTGTATGTGACAAAAAATGTTTTAGCTTAGAAACCACGTTACATAGCTTAGAGTGCCTTTAACACACACACACACTATTTTTGAATCTTTTAGTTTTACCTTGAATACAGTGTGTATTTTCCATACACCTGAGAGAATAAAATCTCAGTAGTTCCTTAACTCCTGACCATTTCCCTCAAGGCCCCAAGCACTCTAACCTCTGAAATTCATCAAACTAAAAAGTTAAATTATATTCTCATATTTTACCACTTACACTACCTTGAAAAAAAATGAATTTCTCTCAGGGCAGCCATTATGCTGTTCTTACAAAGACGATGAGGAAGCTGCAGCCTCCCTCTCTGGGGCTGGTGTGATCCTCTACAGTGCTGCCACTCTATCTGCTCTTTAACGCTGCAGCGTTTGACCGCTCCGCACCACGCCAGGACCTGGCGGCCATCGCAACCTCACAGGTCCAACCCCTCCGTCACCCTTTAGAATGTTGCGCCCCCTAGCGCACCCGTCCAGCTGTGAAGCAGCGTGAGCCGTGCGGGAGAGGAGCCACCGAACTCTTCTGCATGTGCATGCTCTGCAGCTTTGCCGTGAAGCCCTCACAGTCCGGCTTCACAGATGAAACAGAACATGTGCATAATTACATTAAAAAACAACGATGATGTGGAAATGTCACAGACGAGGCAGACGAGTGAAGGTGCACGATGACAACTAGTACCAAAGTCGGGTAAAATGATGGGATTACGAACAGTGCATGTTTCTTTTGTTGAGAAAGCCTTACTTGGACTTCAAGCACAGAGAGAAAAAGCGTGTGGAGTTAAAGTCAGAGTCTTAAGGCAGTGGGGGAGGTGGGGAGGAAGTGGCGAGCTCAGGGGCATCGGCAGGCTCCGCCACACTGGATGGAGTACTCTTTCCAGCTTGGTTGCCACGGAGACTGGTTGAGGTCAAGGTAGGGCTGGATTCTGAAGTGACAATGATGGAAGGTATTTGGCTCGAATGGTCCATGACTGTGCATGGCTGCAACAGATGAGAGAGAGAGAGAGAGAGAGAGAGGGAGAGAGCATATTATTCTGCTTTGGAATGTAGATTTCATTAAAGTATGTTTTTTTTTCTTATCTGGCCTGTCAGATTATATTTATGACTTGCTATTGTGAAGTGCAATGCAGTCCTGTGTAGGAAAATCCTTCGACAACTTCTATTTTTAAGTTAGAACTGGTAACTGGTTACAGGTTATTTTGTACCAACATTCTTAAGCACAGTATAACAACAACTCATATTTTTTCATTCATTTCCTTTCAGGCCCTACTTATTAAAGGTATGCCAAACTATTTCTGGTGATGGGGTTCTTTGAATATCCATAATTACTTGTACATAGGAAATGAGGAAATTAAAAAATATATATTCTTAGTGATGTGTAAAAGATCCCTGCTCCAGTCAGGAAAGCTTTTAGGACCCAGAATCCAAAATGTGGGGCACATTTAATTGGCTGTACACCTACAGAGGAACAACAGGAACTTTCACATTTCATTCATCTCGGAGAGAGATTAGTGACTGTTTGTTGTGGGTGATATCAGAGACCTGAGGAACAGTGGATCCACTTCCCAGACTTTCCCTTTGGGGGACACAGTGAAGATTGGTCCAAATTGACCAGCCATTTTTTGAGTGAGATGTTTCCACCAGATGGCAGCCTAGAGCTGAAATGGTTAAGTACCAAGGACCCTTTATGACATTTTATGCAGAGCGTAAGTCGTAGGTTATGACTCTTTCTGTTTACTTAGTTTAATAGTTTGTGTACATTGACCATATTGTTGTTTGGTTAAAACAAAGCAAATCCAAAGCCCCTGAGGCCATGTAGTTCATGGGAAGTATTCCATGTAAAAAACACAGATGTCTGATACTGAGATGATAAGAAAAAACTCCTTTGGGAAATGAATAGGAGAGAAATTGATATAGTAGTGAGAGTCCTGAGAATTTGGTTCAAGTGGGGACAAGGCAGATGTATCAATATCAGTCAGGGGGTGGCGCTAGAGGAGTCTTGTTCACATCAAATCCACAGACTCACAGAGACTGTGAGATTGTTTTGAGATCCTTGTCATCATTACAGATCTTCTTGGAAAATCTGGACTGTAGCCTTTCATTTCTGGGGACATTTCAGGGGGAAAACAATGCATTTGCTCAAGCAAAAACATCCCTCCCCCCTAAAATAGCAAACCAATTTCTCTTTTCAGTGAGTCTCAAAACATTCAGAGGGGCAACCTTTAATCCATTAATGAGTCTTGCGCAGAGCCATGTCCAGAAGCCTCACCTCTAACCGCAGGATACTGACAGTACCAGAGATGAGGAAGACAGAGAGAGAGAATGAAAGAGAGGAGGAGAGAGAGAAAGGGGAGAGGGTGAGAGAATATGAGTCAAGGAGAGATGGAGAGATAGAGGCAGGGGGAAGAGAGGAACTAGGACTAGGATAAAGAAGTAGAGAGAGGAAATAAGGAATCAGAGGGGCAGAGGGAAAGAGAGATAAGGAGTCTGGAGGAAAGATAAGAGAGGGTGAAGGGGTGAAAAAGAGAAAGAGGCAGACTGGAATGAAAGACAGATTGAAGGAGGAGAAAGGGATGAGGAGGAGAGATGGGGAGGCCACGGCAGAGGGGAGAAGCCCTAGAACCTGTCTAATGCCATCTCTTCCACAATTAGTGCAAATGTAGCTGATGATGTCCCCGATAACAGCTCTCCCAGTGGCCACTGAGCCGTCACAAACACTCCCACTCCTCGCCCGGCCGACACGGCGCACACGACCCAGGCCAACTAGGCGCAGGAGGGAGGGGAGGGAGCTGAGAGCTGAGAGCTGCAGTCGGGAGCCTCATTCAAG
This sequence comes from Alosa pseudoharengus, assembly GCF_046254945.1. Taxonomy (NCBI): domain Eukaryota; kingdom Metazoa; phylum Chordata; class Actinopteri; order Clupeiformes; family Clupeidae; genus Alosa; species Alosa pseudoharengus. The sequence goes on along the minus strand of NW_027468664.1, from coordinate 6,431,046 downwards.
CATCTTCCATTAACTCCGGCTGACTCGCCGGGTCTTGCATATTTCAAAAGGGTCCTTAGTGACACAGAATACAGAAGACAATTAGGCCGAACACTCCCATCTTTAATGTGGTGCGCTATCCCCCAGTGGGTTAGGGGTGGACGGGTCCGAAGTGCTTATTCTGTGTCCTGTGTCATCAAGCTGATGTGTGCTGCTGCTGCTGACTGTGTTTGGGGAACTCGTTCAGAGACACACTAAAACAAACTCATTCATGCAATAGGAGGCAATCTGCCAGGCAGAGGACAAGCCCTGAAATCAATAGCTTCTAACCAGTGAGGGTAGGCGGCAGGCTACGGTGATGTCAGTCAGGGAGACGGCGTCTGCATCCATCAGGGTCTACAGAGAAGAGAGAAAAGGGTGTGAGGACATGCAAGGTCTGAGCTGATAGGCCATTTGGAAACTTAGAGAGTGATAGATTTTTATTAAACATGTGTATTCCATTGGAAACATGGAAACAAATACAAATGATTGTAATGGCTGTCTCTATGGAACGGCATGTTGGTGGATGCATCCTTTACACTGATGAGGAAATCAGCAACAAGTAAAGACGATGACGTAAGCGCATCACTTTCAACCCCACTGCCACGCTGGAAGGAAAAGGAATTCGTTTTTCCATCTGAGAAGCAGGTCATCGAACGATGCCCTGAGGATATGGTCACTCCCGCTCTTGGCCAGTTGCGGGATTATGAGAAGGTCCAACAGATTAGGCCGGCCTGCGAGGAAAGCGACTAATCTGGCAGCGGAGGCTGTGGAGACTGGCCTGGCCAGGCAAACACTGACCCACATCAGCCTGTGGAGCTGAGCCAGCCCATTAGGGCCCAGGGCCTCGTCCCCTCAGACTGCCCAGGCAGGCCAGTGGAAAAACCTGAGGAAAATCAATGTTTCCCCACTCACCCCCAACAAGTCGATATGTTCAATGGCTCACATTCATTCACAAAATAAAATGCCGCTTAGAAATCTTCCCACAGTGTGAAACGCTGTGAAACTCACTGTTGCGCAATCTACCCAATAGCCTTAATTCTTCTCGGGACTAATCTGATCATGTATGAGCTGCTACATTTATTCTAAAGCATGTCTCGGTCAGTTACACAACCACATTGACTGGATAAAGTGGTGTTTCCATTTCCACGTATTACGGCACAGAAATGGATTGATTTGCTCTAGATTATTGCCTGTAACCGATACATCTCTTTCCATAGAGTTGTTTTGTGATGGACCACTCACACTGTAGCTCTTTTAAAGCTCAACTAGAACATGTACCTGGTACACCACTGAGACCCACCAATTCTAATGGAATTATTTAAGTGGTTCCAGAGTACTGCTTGCTCATTACATTTATAATGTGTGCAAGTGGATTAAAGTTACTTGGGAGTTCAGAAATGATTTAAGACCAGTAAATATTGAGTGCAGTTGTTAATATTGGTCACACATGCATGGGCACGTGCCATATGAGATGAGAGTAGCAACTCACTCTCAGGTTGCAGAGCAGGTTGGGACCCAAATGCACGACAAGAGGCTTGAGAATACATCAAACACTAGTTTACTCTTGAAAACTCAGGAAACATGGGAACATGACAAAACCATAATGACGAAGCAAAGACCTTAAATACACAGGAAGGTAATTAAAAGGACACAGACGATAGGGCAAAAACAAGGAGACACAGGTGAACATGGAACAAGGCACTAATCAGACTAATAACTTCACAAGACTCAGGTGAGGGGCGGAGACACAAGACAGGGAACAAAGCCACATGGCAATATAAACAAGGGAACACATGGCACAGGACACAGGAAGTAACAAAGACAACAGGAAGTAAACAAGAGAACACAGCAAACAGCAGTCCCAAAAACCAAAACACAAACTCCAAACCGTGACACTCACCCTGATCTGCTGAGACCGGCTGCGGCCCGCTTCCGCTGGGCTTTGGCCCGACTTCTTGTCAGTGGTGCCGGAGTCAAGCCGGTGCACTTTGACCTTGAGCGAGCTGGTGGGCCTCAGGTTGACCAGCTCTGCAGTGTCCCGTCTCGGCACATCGCAGGACATCTGCCGACTGACGGGCCGAGAGCCCACACTGGAGACGTCTCCGTCCATGTCTGTCCACCCCTGAGCGAGCGCACACACACCCACACACACAATTGAGTTGGGCCAGTGCACTGACCAAAATATACAGACTAGACACGGAGATGGTCAGGGCTGGGCAGGGGCGAGGGCTGAGGGCTGACTTACCGACTCGCTGTCGGACACGGAGGAGAGGCAGGGCTTGACGGTGCGGTGGTAGGTGCTGTTCTCGGATGACTGGCTGGTGACGGTGGAGCGGCGGGTGGACATGAAGCTGCTGCTGGTGAAGCGATCTCGGCGCGGGACACACATGATCACTCCCAGCCATGGGATGTACTTAGCGAGGGCTGACCTGCGGACAGAGGGAGACGGAGACCAGAGGGACCAGTGCAGAATTCAGCCTTTTTATGACATAATATGACAAAGGTACAGCCATCACATTATCTGAATGCATATTCCAGCATGACATCTTTGGGGTGAACTGATTTCACCGTCTCATTTGCAGATATTAAAGGCGTTAATGCTAAATGCAAGTGTCATAAGATACAAGTGTACCATGATTAGGGTAATAGGTAACACTTTACTTGACAGTATCGACATAAGAGTGACATGACACTGTCATGAACACATGACACTGTCATGACACATGAAACCTAACCCTAATCCTAACCTCTAACCCTAATCCTAAACCCAACCCTAACTCTAAACCTAACCCTAATCCTAACCCTAACTTGTTATGACAAAAACCGAATGTCACTTAATAACAGAAGCGTTATGTCATAAACGTTTATGACTTGTTTATGATATGTTTATGACAGTGTAAGTAAAATGTAACTGAGTAATATTATTATCCCTTTCCTAAAAGCTTTGAGAGCATCACTGACTGTGAAGATAAATAGACCATAACACATGTGGTTTGTGAAGTGTGTGGTAAGTGCTGTTACACTGCAGCTGTCCAAAAGTGGGAGGTGAACAGCGTGCAGGGCTACCAAAGGGGTGAGCTGGGACTCCAAAATTGATTTCTTCCTCTTAAAGGTTACAGTGAAAGCCTGCCTGACACAAGTATGTGCAGTCACCACACCTCCAATCTCACATCTCTGAATCCGATTGTTCAGAAAGTGCTGGATTTCAAAGCGGAGCTTAGACGGCCTGCGAAAGTATCTTTCTCCTCTCTAGGAGAGTGCATAAACACCGTGTAGCTTGCTTGTTAGGAGTGAGTGTGAGTGAGTCACTCTTCCCTGGAGAGGATTATTTCGTTTTCTTTCAAAGGGCAGAGCGCTTCAGACACCTGTACTATATTTTTTTTTTTGCTATTTTTTCCTCTCCGCAGCCCTGTAAAAACTGTTCATGAACTTCTAAAAAAATCTGACACGATGATAGCAAACAGCCCAGTCCAGGGTTCCAAATATTCTGACATCTTTTCATGATTTCGGTGTCTGCTCTCAGCTCTATCTTACACCTGCAACAGAGTAAATTTGGCCTGACATTTCAAGTATATAAAGGAGGAAAAAAACAGCACTTAGAAACTCAAGAGCCTTTAGCGTTATGATAATTATCACGGTTCATGTGTTGCAGAATGGAAAGGTCACACCTTCCCCAGGAATTTTCATTTCTCCCCTGAGCTTTTGAAATGCTGCCCAACAAATGTGCATGTTTTCCCTTCGACACATGACGTCAGGCTCGCCTTATGGACCTGACTCCTTATGACCGTACCGTTGCCATAGGTGCTTTACAACAAACATGGCCGTGCCAGCTGCCATAATTGAACGGAAGTAAAAGTCAGGTCACTAATTCTCCATTGTTTCAAAAGTCCAGCTGCCATAATTGGTGTGTGATGATGGTGGTGTTTGTGTGTGTGTGTGTGTGTGTATGTGTGTGTGTGTGTGTGTGGCAGGGGAGGGGAGCGTAATAACAACACACTGTACCTGTACTTAGGATGTGTGATGGCGTAGATTATGGGGTTGTGGATGGCAGAGGCCTTGGCAATCACAGCCGGAACAGAATGAATGTATGGTGTGAGTTTGTCTGCATAGCTAAAGGGAGGAAAGTGGAAGACATGGATTAGACATAAACATGGTGGACTCACAAATGGATGTTGTATAACTCACATGAGAAAAGGTAATAGCTGAAAACTAGAGCATCTGCAGAGAAACAGGATGGCCTTGTTCTGATCAAAAACATGAACATGTGGAGATATATTCATACAGGTATGTTGTGAAATAGTTATGAAGCGAGCTGTGAAGATTTCAAATATCCTTGTTTTCTCATTGCATGCTTAAACAGAGAATATTGATTATATGCTCTCATTTTAGTCTATAGAAACCTTTTGGAGGACAAGGCAATGCACTTGTTTAACTGTGTTTCTAACAAGATTTTCATATAACATATTTTGTAATTTCATGTGTTTATTTAAAGAAGAAAATGAGCTGCCGGGAGAGGTGACAGTGCAGTGGAGTAACCGTCTAAATTTTGTTATCAGAAGGGTAATTTCCGGGCAGAAAACAAAATCATTAGATCAGCAAACAAAACTGCTGTTGTTCAGCCACATCATGCTGTTGTTGATAGTATTAGCATGTCATTAGCATTTGAAAAGATGAAATTGTTGTAATTAACCTACCAGCCAGGGAACTCTTTCATTACTGATCAAAGGTAGACAACAGGAACATTCACTGACTAGGTAATGAGGCATGTTTGACACATGAAGGCCTCACATGTGTGACCTTTAGCTGTATTCTGACAGAACTGCTGAGTAGCACCCCTAAATGACCTTCATAGGTTCTCTGACAACATTGAGGTTCCATACAACCTTTCAAAGTTCCATAGGATGCTACAAAGAACCATTTATTGGATTATTCGAGGACCTTTCAGAGTTCTACATGGCTGTAACAATGGACCTGCTAAATGGGCTATGTGGAGTTTAGTTTAAGTATAAGTATACTCTTTTGATCCCGTGAGGGAAATTTGGTCTCTGCATTTATCCCAATCCGTGAATTAGTGAAACACTCAGCACACAGTGAACACACAGTGAGGTGAAGCACACACTAATCCCAGCGCAGTGAGCTGCCTGCACAACAGCGGCGCTCGGCGAGCAGTGAGAGGTTAGGTGCCTTGCTCAAGGGCACTTCAGCCGTGCCTACTGGTTGGGGTTCGAACCGGCAACCCTCCGGTTACAAGTCCGAAGCGCTAACTAGTAGGCCACGGCTGCCCAATGTTTAAAACATTTAAGAAACAACCATTTTGACATACCGTAATTTCCCAACTATTAGCCGTGGCTTATACGTTGATTTTGCAAAATGTTTGCAGACCAGTTATTGCGTGAGCATGCCATTGAAAGTAATGTGTTTCGTAACGCATGCAGCGTGCAATGTGATCCGCCCTTTATCATAACTTAATGTAACGATATTCACGCTGATTCTCTATATCATTCATACAGACTTTAACACGTATTAAATGACTACAAACTCTAACTTAACCTCTCATTCTCATGATTGTAAACACTAAACGAGACACGTTTCATAGGAACTAAAGTAAATATAGGGTTCTATCAACTGCGCACAGCTAATTTTGAATTGGTTGTGGGTGATTGCCTCTGATTCGCATTATAGCTCACTACCATAAAGTTTCTGTTTGACGCTCTCGATGCTCAAAACGGTCAAAGCGTGACAAACAGCTTTGCTGCTTCTCGCGGCTGAGAGACGCCGGGTCTCATGGAAAACGAATGAAGCTGTAGTCATGTGTGCACAGTAATGATTTCAAAACAACAAAAACTACAACACTAAACGTTTACATAGCGCTTTATCTAGTTACTCAAAGCACTTTACAGTGGAACCTCACTTCAACCACCACCAATGTAACGTGTGATAACAGATCGGTTCAATTGTTAAAGGATAAAATGTTTAAAGAAGTTTTAAATAAACAAAATAAATGTAAATAAAAAATTATAAATGAATAGACCGACCCTTACCCAGCAAAGGCAGTGAGTGCCACACACGAGTATGGTGACCAGGAGATGACATACAGGAGGATGACGATGAGGGCCACCTTCGCCATCTTCCACTCGTTCTGCATGTGGTTGGACCTCCTTACGGAGTCTCTCGTGCTCTCCCCATTGATTTTTCCCACCGCTCTGACAGCATACACAAGAGAGATGAGAAGTGACCATGCATAATAATCAAGACCATATTGACCCCATCTGGCAATCATCACCCAATTGATTCTGCTGCACTGATATCTTAATCATTTGCGTCATAAAGAATTGTAACTGCTGTCTTGCGGCTTGTGTAATCTTTCTAACTGTCCCCTTGGTACCTGTTGGTGTTGCGGATGGCGCGGAAGATGAAGAAGTAGCAGTACATGATGATGAAGAGGGGGATGAAGAAGACGAAGGTGAAGAGGAGCATGGTGTAGGCCCTCACTGATGGAGTGAAGGTCGTGTAGTCCCACGAGCAGGAGGTCATCAGGCCCTCTGGGACATAGGCACCTATAGCAACAAATTAGACCGTATCAACATTAGCCCTGTGTGTGTGTGTGTGTGTGTGTGTGTGTGTGTGTGTGTGTGTGTGTGTGCGTTTGTGAGTGAGTGAGTGAGATAGAGAGAGAGAGAGAGAGAAATAACACAACAAACTCACTCCATCCAAAGAAAGGAGGCAGACTCCACAACATGGAGTAAATCCAGGCTGCTGCCAGGATGAGCAGGGATCGTTTGCGGGACATCTTCCCAATGGACGCCAGCGGTCGGGTGATCACAAAGTAGCGGTCCACTGCGATGACCGTGAGTGTAATCATGGAGCAAATCCCGAACAGAGCCCCACAGAACGCATAGAACTCACAGGCTGCCAAAGAGGAACAACAGAGGCACGACACTGAAACCTCATTTCTCAAACACAGAGGCACGACACTGAAACCTCATTTCTGAAACACTGAGGCACGACACTAACACCATCTCATTAGGTATTCATTCGGTCATTCATTTTTTATTTGGTTGATTAAGCAGACAAAATATAACACATACAATACAGCCTCACTCAGAATAATGGTTATATTATTATCGGAGTTGGTGCTAATTTAAGGGGGCAAGCCACAAGAAGATAGCCTGGCCCCGTATGGGTAGTATCTCGACCTAGTATCTCCACCTCCAAGTGTGATTCCTTCATCTCCTTCAAAACCAAGATCATGCATAACCAACTGGCCCATAATTCTCCCTCCCTCAACCCTGGACCCCCACTCCCCTCCCACCCTCCTCCATCCAAATCACTTTCTATAATCACTCCAATCACTGAAGCCGATGTATCCACCATAATATCTAGCATGAAGTCCTCAACCTCTCCCCTTGACCTGATCCCAACATTTCCTGCTCAGGCCTGCTCCCCACTCTCTCCTCTCATCACCAACATAATCAACTCCTCTCTGGCCTCTGGCATTGTCCTCTCCCATATCAAGGTTGCTGCCATCACTCCCATATTGAAAAAACCTGGTCTGGACCCAGACATCCCCAACAACTACCGCCCCATCTTAAACCTCCCATTTCTGTCTAAAACCCTGGAACAAGCTGTTCAACTACTTAACTTCAAACTCACAATAACCTCTATGAACCATTCCAATCTGGCTTCCGCTCCAAACACAGCACCGAAACTGGCCTCCTCAAAATTCTTCTTGCTGCTGACTCCGGTCTCCTCACCATCCTCAGCCTTCTAGACCTCAGTGCAGCCTTTGACACTCCAACACTCCATCCTCCTCTCACACCTTCAGCACCTAATTGGTAACTGGCTCCGCCCTCACCTGGTTCACCTGCTATCTTTCTGACAGACACCATTGCATCTCTATAATCAACTGCAAGTCCTCCACCACTAACTCATGGTGTCCCCCAGGGTTCAGTTCTTGGCCCCCTCCTTTTCATCCTGTACATCCTCCCCCTTGGACAGATCCTCCGCCAACATGGCCTCTACTTCCACTGCTATGCCTATGCCTAATGCTCTACCTCTCCTCTACCCACTCCACCCTCACATCCTGTCTCACTGACATAAAATCATTGATGCAAGAACGCTTTCTCCAACTCAACTGCAATGAATCAGAGATTCTCATAATTGGTCCAAACTCCCTCACCTGACATGCAACAAAATCACCAATTAACTTCAATACGTCCAGAACTCAGCTGACCCCCTTCCTCCCTATATAAAACTATAAAAGCGTTTTTGAGTGTCTATAAAAGCATTATACAAAATAAATGAACTATCATTATTAGGGCTGTCAAAATAACTGATTTATTTCGATTAATTAATTTGAGAAAAAATAACTGATTAAAAAAATTAGTGCAGATTAATCGATTCCGTATGACCTTTGACTCCAAGCCGTTCTAGTCAGTAAAAATTAGACTGTAAAATAAAGGAGAGAGAAGAAAACATGCTGCCTGGATCATTGATTGGAACATTTACTTTTAAAAAACGACCTGATGGTGTTAATAAAAAATAAAGTGTTGAAAATAAAGTCCTCTGCAGCAAGGAATTTGCATATCACCGGAGTTCATCAACTCTATAGTCGCACATCAATGCAAAGAAATAAGTGTTGACATTGAGGGGAGTGTTAATTTATTTTCATTGTGTCCCTAGGTTATATCTGTGGCCTGAAATGCCTTGTATGTGAAAAAAAACTTCTTCCCAAAGCACTTTTGAATTTATTTCCTCAGCATATTAGGTCATATCATAGATTATTATGGCAATTATTTGAACAGTGAAAATAATAATAAAAGAGTTTTTGAACTTTAATGTCACTAATGCTGATTATTCAATGATTCATTTGAATTTAAATATTTAAAATACTTTCACAGCAAAAATGATTTATGCGATTAATTTAGATTAATTAATCACAGAGTATGTAATTAATTAGATTATTTTTTTTAATCGATTGACAGCCCTAATTATTATTATTGTTGTTGTTGCTGTTGTTGTTGTTATTATTAGTAGTATTATTATACTAGTCTGGCTCCTCTCAATGTGTTTACGTTTCCCTCAAGCCACCAGGATGGTGCACCAAACAGCAACAAGAAGGGATGTTAGTTTTACTAATCGAAAGTGGCTGTAATAAACGGTAGTAGCAACACCTGCAAACATAAAACAAATTGCAGTCAGAAGAATGTGTAAATTTACTGTACCAGCAAAGGTTAAATATGTTGTTTCTTTACTGTCAATGTGATTTATGATCAGCTTGTAAATGTTAGGTGAAGTAGGAAGTAACTGACTGTTCACAATGCACAATGTGAGTGAGTCTGGTGAAACCAGGCTAACAAGGCACTGATTCTTACATACTGTAGATAACACAAAGATACATCCTATACACAGGGAACAACCAAGGGTGACGTCTCTTAGGAGTTTGCAGGGAGTTGAGCTGTTTTCGCTGTCCAATACCATCTGATTCAGCTAAAGGGTCACAGCTGGCCTTACAGATAACCCTCTCAGGTGGGCGTCTTTTACCTGATGAGGGTCCGACAGCGCGAAGTGACGCACCAATGATTAAATCCAGTCTAAAAGCATCAAACAGTGTGCAGATTTAGCCTCGCTTGGATGTGTTTGCTTTGATCTGTCACCTGTCTTTTTGTTTCCTTTGAGATTTCTTTTCTTTTGATTGTGGATGTTTTCTTTCTGTTCAGCACTTGGCACCGACAACTCTGAGTTACAGTGACATTCAAACTTAGCATTAGGCAAAATGTTGATAAAAAAGACATAATTGTCACAAAGAACATGTTATTATGTCATATTTGTTAATGTAAAAAGGGCTTAAAAGGTTGCTTAGCAACCCCTAAGCACCATGTAATATCAGTATAAGTAAACACATAAAGAAACAAATGGATAAATATGATCCTAGAGATATTGACGGATTGAAGAAAATAGGTTTATGTATTTATTTGTCTTTGCTTATGGATTATGTATGCCCTGAGAGAGCCCCACTGGTAAGCTCAGTCAGGACTATTTGAGGAAGAAGTCTGGCTTTCCTGTGATGAGCGTGTGCCCACTTTTAGAGATAAAACAATATTAATTAAAGCCTTTCCCTGATGGTAGCCCAGGAAGTGATTAATACTGAAATGGAATGAGGCACAGACAATAACACAGTGGGAGATGAGAAGCTTGGAGGAAGACAACTATGGGGGGAAAAAATGAGACCAGAAGAGTTGAAATGAAGGAAGGCAAGTACTGTAGATAGTGCACAAAGAGGAGAGAGTAACAATGAAAGAAACAAAAGGAAGAAAATCGGGAGGCAGGAGTGAAAGAGATGGAGTGAGAGAGAGAAAGAGAGAGAGCAAATAAGTGACCTGGAATCAAAACACAGGCAGGATGGCAGTAACGGTGGGTGCCTCACTTCTGGGAAGAGACCATTAGAGGATTAGAATGCGATAAAGGTTTAGCTTTGTTCAAGGGATTTCTACTCAATCAAACAAATGAGGGGCGAGTGTCTGTACAGTATTTGAGTGTGTGTGCGCAGACTTGTGTGTGTGTGTGTTTGTGCTTGTGTGTGTGCGTGTGTGTGTGCACATACGTGTCTATGTGTAGGTGTATACTGTATGTGTGTGAACATGTGTGTGTAAGAGAGAGAAAGAGAGAATGCCTTGCTTGCATCCATGTATAATGTGTGTCTGTCTGGAGTATGCGCCATGTGTTTGACCATATATGAATGGAGAAACTGTTTGGGCTATTTCAGCGATCTAAAACTCATGGTCACTGGTGAATAGCTTAAATACATTTAGGGGTTTGTCCAGTCCACATTCGGGATGGTTTTGTTATCAAATGCCAGGCACTTGGCACAAAAAGGCGGTTCTTATGTTTCTTAATCAGCCATGGGTGTGTTTTGGGCGTAACATCTTTTTAACCAATGAAAATGACATCTGTCATTCCCTTTGACAGCAAGCAGCGTAATTTCAAGCAGCGCATCAGCATTTTGATATTCAACGGCGCATTTGAAGGAATCTGCTTGCACCACGAGTTATTCCACTAAACCATGCTTTACTAAAACCTAGCAGAGTATAGCCTACACGCATCTGCACTCGTCTATTATTTGAACACATAGGCAAAGTGAAACTAACTTCACCGTGGTGTCATAGTCAACGACAAAACAGTTATACACAGTTAATTACTTTCACTATTGACTGACAATGGGTTACCATCGAAAACATCGCCTGAAAAAAGCAACACTTATCCCAATAATGTTCTAATGACTGAATAAAAAAACCTAAGGACATTTATCCTGCAGAGGAGTTGCCTCTTACATCTCGTGACAGTGCGTCTTCAGCTATGCTTGATATGCATCTTTCGCTATAGACACGTTTTTTCTTGGTCAGTGGCGTAATGCTTTTTAGATGATGCAAGATTGTGATTTTTAGATAATGCACCAGACCACCTTAGGTCGTTAATTGCCACACTCCTGGGTGCATTGTTTAATAAAAGAGAAGCACATGGCAAAAAAATTGTGTGTAAGATAGAAATAAGCTTTGCGTTGTAATAAGAATACGTTTTGCACTGCGTTTCTGATCGTCAAAATAGGCCCTTAAGGTTTCCAAACAATTGACATTTAAATACAGTGCTGGTGGCTATGCAAAGGTTAAGTGAGTGGAAGACAAGTGAATTTTGATTCATAATGCTTCAGATCCTGTCCATATTCTCAGAGTGTTGAGGTAAAAGTGTGAAGTTTCTAGAAGGATTGCAATGCCAACCAGCCATAGAAAATAAGATAAAGGATAGACAGTATTTCAGAAGACAGTCATGAGATTATCTAATGAGTTGAGGCACCGGATCATGGTGTCTAATCTTCTATTCTGAGGCCAGAGAGAGGTCCTTCAGTCACCTAGGAGACCCGAGCCAAGTCAATAAGATAATGGCCATGATGGAAGGCGATGAAAGGAATTAATATCGCAGGCTTCCATATATAGCCACGGGCGTACAAATGTCTGTGGGTCAAATATGTGGCCATGAGTCTGCAATCATGCTTCATAATCTTCAACTGCCCAGGGAGGCTTTCAGGAGAACTGCACCACATGAAAGGTCATGGAGAGAAAGAAACTAATTAAAGAGAAGTGTAAGGGCAAGACAACTGGATAGAGTGATAGATATATAGATAGATAGAGAGAGGAGGGGATGTCTAAACATGTAATAGTATTTGTGTTTACTACTACAAAGCATTGCATTACACATCAAGACAAGAGCATGGTTGCTCAAATGTCATATCACAAAAAAGGATGAAGTTAGACATAAACTTCATCTAACTCCAAAACTTTGGACACCAAAGAGTTCGGGTGAGGCTGACAGAAAGAGAGCACGATGACTCATGAGTCAGTGCTGAAAGATGAGCTCTTCCTATTGTTCACATTGGTCCCTGGCACTCTACAGAGCTGTGTTGGTCGCACCACTGTTTGCAGAAATGGCAGAGATTATCAAACACTGTTCAATTCTGCTTTGACAGAAGGATTGTAGTTTGCCACCTTAGCCTAGCGCCCAGCAAACCTTTTAGGGGTCCAAGTAGAGAAGCTGTGGGAACCCATATTGTTTTTGTTCTGATTATTCTTCCCTATTATTATTGTTTTTCCGCAGTATAAGTGTAAGCACTACAGTGCTTGCCATTTTGCTTGGACCCCAGAATTACCGCTTGTGGTTATGTATCACTATTACCACTGCTTTATTATTATTTGATGTATTCTTCATTTGTTTTGATTTTATTGTATTTCTTTTGTAGGCATTTTGTATATTATTATATTATTATTTGTTATTTTGTTATTACAAATATTGAATCATTTGTAAAGCACTTTGGGTCAACCCTGTTGTTTAAAATGTGCTCTATAAATAAACTGACTTGACTTGACTAGTCAAATGAGTTTCCCAGTGAAAAAGACCAATCCCTTCACTCACAAGTTATCTCCATCTCCAGCATCATGAAGTCTACATTGGGCACACGAAGCAAGCATTTTGCCATTCTAGACAAGGCCAAATAAAGTTCAGTCTAGTCCACAGGCCAGGACATACTCTACCATTACACATTCTGACAGCTACTTATTGGACATTAAATCCTTTGTTGACAAAGAACTTCTGCACAGAACTTTTTAGTGAACACACAACATACAGCCGGTCACTGTCAAGGGCATAGGGAATGACGTCATGGGTTGTGATGGACTTGAAGGAGAAACTACTGTGCAAGTTCAAGCCTGTCTGAGTTGATCACTTAATTCTGTGTAAAAGCCTAAGACGACAGGCTTGGGGCACACACACAAAGAGGAGGCTGGGACTTCCCCATGGAGGGGACATCTGAGGCCTGCGGGAGCAGGAGCAGCAGGTTGCTGATGGACAGCTTCTCTACTCTACCTTTCTCCCCAAAGACCCAGCGCTTGTGCATGCTGTTGACGAAGAAGGTGGGCGTCTGCGTGATGCACATCAGGAAGTCTGCGATGGCCAGGTTGATGATGAACATGTTGGAAGGCGTTCGCAGACCTCTGCTCCTGCAACACACCACACACACACACACACACACACATACAATAGACGCGTGAGAAGTTTAAAAACATGGTGTGCGTGTGGGGGTAGTGTAAAGTGTCTGATAAGGCTTGTGATAAATCATAAATAAATCGTGTGCGTTTGAAGCTGCGACCTTCCTCCCGGGATCTCTGGCTGTGAGGGGGAGCAGCACCCATCTCTCTGCCCGAGGCGCTTACTCAATACAGATCATTGGCTGGACCTGAGAGATTGGATAAATCTCATGCCTCTGGGCCCTGCTCTCTCCTCCTCTGACTCTCACACTCCTCCTCCTCCTCCTACTCGCTGCATCTTCTATGTTTCTCACTCTCCTTCCAACACCCTCCATCTCCCCCCGTCTTTAACCTATCGTCTCAGTCTCTCCTCTACCACTCTTTCATGTTCTGTCCTCATGTCTTATTTTTCCTCTCGCCTCCTTTCATCAATTCCTTTTTCCTCTCCTCTCCTCACATCTCCACTCCTCTCATCTGTCCTCTCCAACTGTCTTCCAGGTGTTTTGCTGCCAGTGGGAATTGGCTCCAGGCCCCTCAGGTCTCTCTGTGAGGAGCATACAAACACATCACTGGGAGCAAAGCATTCTGGGCCATGAGAGTACATCCCTTTGCTTCTGAGAACCATTTAAGAATCTGTCTTAGGTCAATTCTCATACATACTGTATTATTCCCCCTATATTTCAATCCCAAAGCAATCCCAGCCTGATTCATTCCATGTGTGGGCTGCATGTTAATTGTGGTTAGACAGTAGAGGACAAGAAGGAAGAGTAACATTCTAGAGGCAGGGTTCTAAAGAGGAAAGGTTCTAAAAAGGAATGACTCTTACTTGCAGAAGGCGTAAATGACCAGGAAGTTGCCCACCATGCCAGTGATTCCCACACCTAGGATGACGGAGCCAATTGTGTAGTGGGCATGGTCTGGGACGTCCACGGTGGGGAAAGGGTAGCGGAGATCTCTAACCATTGCCACCTTGAAGCAAAAATGAGATTGTGAAACAGCTGATGACAACTGAGAAATGTTTTGCAGATATGGTATGTGATTTTGCTGTTTGACAACTTTCAGAAATTGTGTGACACGACTTGTACGGATTTTGTGTGTAAGCAGTGTTAAACCAACTGTACCTGAAGTGTACAGATGGAGTTTAGTATAATGGTGATTCTGCCCTGAGAAAACTGCTAAGACTGCCAGAAGAGACTGCAGACAAGTTCCTCTCCTGGGATTATCGGGTTTCCACAACAGCATAAAAGATGCAGTACATCTGAATGTGACTGTCATGCACTGTGACCCTAACTACTGTCAATCACTGTATCGACAGGCAAACTGGATCAATCAGCTTGAATGTAAACCTGAACACAATGACAGGTCACTGCATCAGTTAGTTACACTTTCAGTGAAAGCACACAAATCGCATCAGAGGAGTGACAGAGCTGAATTAATGAGTTTATAATCTTTCCTTTTGGAGTGGATTAGTGTGTGTGTGTGTGTGTGTGTGTGTGTGTGTGTCCAAGTGTGTCTGTGTGTGTGTGTGTGTGTGTTTGTGAGAGTGTCTGTAAATACACAGTTATTTCCGTGGTATAATGGAATAATCCGTTGGCCTCATCAGACAGAGAAAGATGTGGCAAAGATTCCTTGTGTCTACCCTTCATTCACCACCAGAAAAGTAGGTCTGATTACTGTAGAAGATTTTACATTTATTCTGCTTATCCAGAGTGGTTCAAATGCCCTTCTTAACATCAGAGAGATTCATACCTCCCTTTGAAGCAGTTCGATCTAGCAGAAAAAGGCACCATTGGGCAGAACTCACTTAAGACCTTTGGTCTTGGCCTGGTCCACTCCTGTCATTAAATAAGAGTTTGGTCTTTTCCAGTGTATAGCCCTGATATAATTGAGATGATAGCTAAGCATCATTTTGAACCACACAAATAATAACTCCAGCTGGAATGTTAGATTCCTCTCTCTCTCTCTCTCTCAAATTGTAATATGTTTCCAAAGTTGTTCAAAGCAAGGCCATCTTTAAATCTTGTGCCCTTGCATTCTAGAAGACATCTTACAATTTCCCAGTGGTATGCTCATTCTTATCCTCATAACACCTCATACAATGTTGCTATGCTGTCTGTCAGATTGCTAATTTATAGCTCTGTTGCAACGTGACAGTTCATTTAAACTTCTCAAGGAGTTTGGCAAATTGATACAAGCGTAATGAAATAATTTGTAGGTGTGCAATTATGTGAGAAATAATTGTCGTTCTTAAGAATGCTGATCTCACATGTTGCCATAAGTGTTCAGATCCTTGTGACCCTTAACATTTAGCTCAGGCACCCAAAAGGTCTCAGAGCTGAAAAGGAATATCAGACCCAAGCCCTGAGGTCACAGGAACTTTGAAAACACTTGAGTGTTGGGGACAACTCTGTGAGTGGCCAAACCTTGACCTGAATTCAATCAAACATCTCTGGAGAACATTTCAAAAAGTCTGTCCACTGTTGGTCCTCATCCAACCTGACAGAGCATGAGAGTGTCTGCAGAGTAGAGTGGAAGAAAATCCCCAAATCCCGGTGTGCAAAATTTGTTTTGCCATGAAGTCTGGAGGATGTTATTGCTACGAAAGTTGTTAATTTAATTATTGTGTAAAGGGCCTGCATAGTTTTCCGGGCCATTTCAGGTTTTAATACATTAGCTTTTTTTTTGAGTGTGGGATGATAAGGGGGAAATAATTGAAATGGTTTTAGATACAACATAACAAAAGTGAAAAAGTGAAGGGTTGTGAATATTTTCTGAATGCATGCATTTGTGCTTCGTGCTTCATATGGTGTCATGCATATTTAAATGCTTGCATAGCATAATTTTGCTAAAGGTTTCTGGCATCTGAAGTGCACTAAACAAATTAATTAGTAATGCAGAAAAGTAACCTCAATTGTAAAGTAACCTCAATAATATTAAAAATGTTCTCTAAAGTAAAGGCTGTTGTATAACATTTGTCATGTTTCTTGAAAAACTATTTCCAATTTCCCTTAAAAGGATAAATGTTTTTTGATTCAAATGGGATGAGATGGCAGGTTCATTTTCTTTATCATAGTACCACATCACCACCACTCTACTCAGCTTTTCCATGTCTGATGTTCCTAAAACACGTAATACCCTCTGTGTTAGACATATTAAATGTGACGTTGTAAACGGCCAAACGGCCAAAAGAGCATGATCCACTGAGGTCCGGAGCTTACTGCAGGCAGTGAAGAGCAGGCGGCCACAGCCATCCCCTGCTTGCCACATTAAAGCACTCTATTCTCAACATGGCTTCAGATTCCCCACTGAGACATTTGATCACTCTCCATTGCTGGAAGAATTGATTTGTAACCAAATGTAGTATAGTTCTGATGTTATTAATAAGGATGAGCATGAATGTAATTATGAATGTAATGCAACTGTGAGGCAATGTGGTTTGTATTTTAAATGTAATAACGTCACACTATTGTAAAGTGGCAGAATGCCTTGACTAAAGAGTATGTTTGGCAGTCATGCTCATGTAGGCCATGTTCCTGTCAGGGCGGGCATTACATTTGCATTTCACAGCAGTGGTGGCTGATAATGCTTAAGTGTTCACCATGCTGAGATTGTTTAGGTTACTTGCAGTGTCTCTCTCTCTCTCTCTCTCTCTCTCTCTCTCTGTCTCTCTCTCTCTCTCACACACACACACACACACACACACACACACACACACACACGCACACACACACACACGTCATACACTTGAGAGAATATCAATATATCTTAATTCAACGCTGCAATCAATGTCTATTTACAAAACCAAAAGTGTTGCAGGAGGTGTCAGGTGCTGTGTGGGCAGTAGAATAGTGTCACATCAGGCCTTAATTCCCCCCACGCTGTTTGCTACTGTGCGACTTGAGCATGATAAGCAGTAATCCATAGAAATGGTAACAAATAGATTTCCTATTGAGTTCAGGACATCAGGTCCCTTTAGTCAGCGGAGCAGTAGAGAAAAGCCCCTCATTATACGGCGGCTCTTTAAGATGAGGATGGAAATCTAACGCAGCAGTCTGCAGCACAGCTGTTGACACCGCAGAGCAGCAGCATCAGGACCGGTCAGGCAGCTGTGTGAGCAGACGATGTCAACGCACTAAGAACTGTGCGTGGGTGCACGGCTGTGCTTAGCTGATGGTCCAGCTGTGAAGCCCTCATCTGGACACAGATGTTTTTACCACATGTTCTACCCAATGTCTCTTTTACACAGCCACAATCCACAGAGAGAACAAGGAAAGACTTACTTACAACTCATTTAATTTTCACAGCATTCAAGATGAATAATAATCTAATAATAGATACATTAATGCCATATTATTTATTGAATACATATGCCCTGAGTATAATGAGTAGACCTACAATAGTAACTACACCAGCTCACATCCCACAAAAATTTTTTTCCAGTAATTGACAGGTTAGCTAAGATCTTATTTGTCAGTGATGACATGCCCAGTAAATTTACTTTCACAATTGCTAATGTTGTATTCTCCTTTTACATTTTGTATATTAACTAAAGTGCATAGAAATGTGGACGTCTGTGCACATCTTCCTCCACATTTGTATGCACTTTAGTTAATTTAGTTTAATTTAGTTTAGTTCGGCAGTTGGGAGAGGGCATGTGACATGTGAATAATTTTAAACACTGGGATCAGTGAAATAAATTAGAATAGCTAAGGGATGTTGTTGAGCATGACAGAAAGCAAAGTTCCTAAAATCTCACTTGGGCCTTCTGCTTCTCTAAGACTTTATCATATATATTTCATAAAGTGAAAGTGAAATACTTTTTTTTGTTTTTTCTGCCAAGGTGTATTTGAGGGTACACATCTTTAAAGAGAGTAAAGGCATGCCATTACCTGACATGTGCTCACTGGATGATGAACTGTTCATTTGCTGTTCAGTTACATGCCTTTCAACTCCAACTAACCTTTAACTAGCAAAGCACCTTTTGAATGTGTCTGCTATTGATTTTACTTCTGGTTGATGTGTTTTCACAGGCTATATGTTGGCCATTTTCGATTTTTGCAGTGTCACCTGAGCCAAACACTCGCCGAAAGTGTCTGTGGCTCTGCCCCACGTATCGATGAAGTTTCCGAGAGCTACAGTATGTCCATGGTTTGCCTGTGCCTGGTGTGTCTTAGTTAGCCTCAGATGGAAAAGGAAAAGCTGAAAGGACTTTTTGCAGGTTGGGATGTATGTAAAGGTGTTGCTAGATGTGTAATAATTGTAAGAGTCTCTCTACACAGTAGTTTTCCGGTTTATGTTATATCTCTTGGGTCATTACACACATGCACATGGAGTAACAGATAAACAATGTCATGGCAACATGCACACAACATTTCAGGCTATTGCTCTTATCTCTTCACTCCCACACTGAGAGTCCAACATGTGACTGTGAGCGGTCAGTGTGAGCTGGCCAGAGCCCCCATATCTCCTCCCTTGAGCGTGACTGCACTCATCTCATTAGTGCTGTTTAACGGAGCGGCTGGGGGTCCCCGGGCTCTCGTGGGTCCGCGCCACTTGGGGTGGGGGGGTGTCAGCCATGTGAGAGACACCTTGGCACTGTTAATGAGGAGGGTTGACCGGAGAACTATGAGTGTGGGTGAGTGGTCACTGGCCGTGTGCTATGGAGGCGCCCCAGCAGGTGAGGGTGGTGGCAGAGTCCTCATTGACTCTTTTGCCAGAGGCAGGAAGCCAGGTCCAGACCTCAGTGTTACTGCACAGCATCAGGATGTGATAACTGCGCGCACGCTACTGTGTAATGTGGTGAGGAGAGAGCACAGCAGAGCATAAATGGGTGGGTGAGAGGGGGCCGTGAGCAGAGCCAAATAGAGAGATGATCCGAGGGAGATTCAGACCACGTCACTGACCCTGTCTGACCTCACACCAAATAGTTTCACCACCAAAATGTCGCAGACTGTTATAAGTCAATGCATGTCAGTTACACTAACATTAGTGTCCAGACTAATAATGATGAGAGGCAGGAGAGGGGGTTGTTCAGAGAACAGGTGCATTTCACTTTAGTGGTAGAAAGGGTTCAGTCATGACAATCCTGTTGCACTGATGTACTGCAGAATGCTGATGCACCAGTCATACTTTTCTAATGCCTATGTCCAGTGGTGTAGTCTAGTTACTGTAGCTGTAGTGGGTATACTGCAATCAACCCCATGTTAATACATATTGTTAATACCTATTTTAAGTGGGTATACAGATATTGTTATGCTCTTTAAGTGGGTATACAGAGATGGTTATGCTTTTTAAGTGGGTATACTGCGTAATTCTGCGTATCACATAGTCTACACCACTGCCTACGTCTGAATGTCTGAGGTCTTGACAAATTAGAAGGGATGCTGTACTTATTCTAGTCAGCAGCCAGAAGATTCTGTGATTGATCCTATTTGAAAAAGGTGAATACAAAATATTATAGAGCATCTTCCAAACCATCCAACCTGAAGATCACACCAGGTGTGTTGCATTTCTCCTTAGTCTGTCGTTTTCATTTGGATTTTTTCATCTTCACAGCTGCATGCATCATTTCATTATCACTGGTCAAATGGACAAGAATTGACTTGGTGTTTCATCAGTTCTGCTGTTTCCTCCTCTCTCGTTGTCCTTTGTCTGAGTACAGTACATTAGAGGTCATCATAATGTTATCATATGATATCACTGCTTACAGAAAATCCTTACCAAAGAATTGGCTGAGGAGAGAGAGCTCTGTGACAGTGTTTGTGTTGTGTTTGGTCACTGCAGTGGCTTATTCGTCTCCTGTTTTTCACAAAGGCAACTCCAGGACATAACAGAAATTGTCAGGGAAAAGGGAAATATGGATTTTTTTGTAAAATGTAAAATACTTCATACCTGAACAACAGGAACAATATTCATATATTTCACAGGTCTTAATTGGTGATCAGTCAAGTTTTATCTGAACTGAACTGTATGTTTCCAGTTAAAGGACAATTCCAGTATTTAGCACTTTGAGTCCCTTTACTGGTTTGTTTAGAATGAACTAGAGTGGTGAACACAAAAATGTTGATGATGGGTCCTGTCTCGACTTTTTGACTCGTTCTTTGATCGCCTTTGACTGCTTCAGAGTGGCTGGCTACAGGCATGCACAAACATGTCTTTAAAACAACCCTTAACGCTCGCAACTCACAACCTCATAGAATCATATGAATATTAAAACATTAAACAGATTAGGCCACACAAGTAAAACTGAAAGTTAGTATAAATATGTCTCTCTGCCACTGAGTGAAAAGGCAAAAGTGGTCTCCTGCTTTTACAGCTGTTTCTGAAGCAGTAACAACAGGAGATGAATTAGCTGCTACAGTGACCAAACACAACACAAAGCCCCCCACTCTCTTCTCCGCCAATTCT
Source organism: Alosa pseudoharengus (assembly GCF_046254945.1). NCBI lineage: Eukaryota > Metazoa > Chordata > Actinopteri > Clupeiformes > Clupeidae > Alosa > Alosa pseudoharengus. The sequence continues at coordinate 6,410,044 of NW_027468664.1, read as the reverse complement.
GAGCAGACAAGCAATCTCAATTCAACTTCTCCTTCCCCCTGTTCATTTCTCAGGTGAGTGCACATTCATCAATGGCGAAAGAAGAGGTGTCTCTGTCTGCATATGCGTATACTTTAAATTAGTTAGATTTCCCCACTCTACAGTATTTTCAGCTTATTGCCATTTCATTTGCCTGAACATTACTTATCTAGGAGAGACAGCTGTACTCACAAACAGCAGCACGTAAGCTCAGCTTAGCATCCTGTAACTTGAGTCAGGATAAGTAGAATCTACTTAATCAGAGCAGATGAAGCATAGGGAGCACGACAGTGCCACCTAGAACTCCAACTACAACCAGCAGCTAATCCTCAGAGACTCTCCTCTGTCCGTACAGAGAGGAAGAGAGACAGTAGTTGACCAGTTCAAAGCAATTACAGCATTTGCACAGTGTCTTAAGGTCACTCTGTGTTTTTCTATTTTCCATTTTGAAACTCATTTTGGTTGTAATATTTATACAGTGCTGCTGCCAACACAAATCCCACTCTTAATCATTTTGAAATGTATACTTTGAGAGTCTTAGACCTTGAGATTTTCTAAGAATTTCTAGCATCTGTTTGTTTTCTTTGTTTTTTTTTTATCCTTTTTTTCCACATCACTGATAGTCTCCAGAGTCACAAGGAAGATAATCGTATTGCAAAGTCTGTCAGTCATGACATCACAGATCTACTATTATGCTATAGGAGCTCTGCATACTATACACGTAATGCTGTCCGTACCTCTCGCACAAACGGACCCCCATTTTAGTCAAACAACTCTCCACAAAAGGTTAATAGCTTCCATCATTATGGTTAATTAGCAGGCAGCAGGTCTGCTTCCCTATTCACAAGGTATCAAATGCTGCAATAGTTAAGCTTTCTTTGTAGCTAAGCAGCTCCCCGTTCTCTCTCTTGTGCAAATCGTCATCCCAGAAAAGTCAGTGCTATAGGAGTGACGAGGTTCCTGAGTATCTGTTACTGAAATGTGTAATTTAGTTGCATTTACGTAGTTACTTTTCAGTCATTGTTGTTGTTTGATTAAGTGACTAAAAGTGATGACTCTTGCTGTTGAGTTGCAAAATACTATATGAAAACCAATGGAGCAGATAAATTTGCAGTCCTTCTGTGACCATCAATATGTTCAATCAGACATACTGCTATCACTATCTCTATTTTGATCTTATAACTGTCTGTCTATTGTCTAACCCTTCATCTCTCTCTCTCTCCCCCCCCTCTCTCTCCCTCTCTCTCTTGTATACTGTATGCGTGTGTAATATGAACATTTAAAGATGCTATAACAGAATAAAAATATCAATGTCATCCTCTTAAACATTTGAAAGCAACACTAATGTCCACCAGAGTAGAGCCCGGCAGTGGTCACATTATTCTGAATGTATTTATTTGTATCATTTGATATAGCCACTAATTAGATGTTCATGTGTACTTTCATGTAAACCTCTGGAATACCCTGTGACCACAATAATGCCTTCTTCTTGACATGAGCTGCAATCGTCTTCTGACTACCCAAGCCTGCAAACTTGTAATAAATACTCTGGTAGACAGAATGCATTTCTGTTGCAACTATCATGTGAGATCTTCAAAGAAAAGTCCACACACATGGCAATGAATTTGATAGTAATTTGACAGTAATACCACAGAGTGATTAGCTAAGACTTGTTAATCCTGACAACCTCATCCAGAACAAGATTCTATTAAGATTGTGGATTCAGTTCATTATTAGTGAATTACCATGGTACTGGTATTATGAGGCAGTAATTACTGATGCGGTAATACCACTGAGTGATAGAAATGTCTCCCATAGGAATATGATCATGGCACAACTGACAGCAAGACAGTCTAAATTGAGTCTGAAGTGAGTCATGAGCAATGACCATTGCGGACAGGTGTAACATGCTTCAGTGTTTGCTTATCTTGTTCACGAAGAACTTTACAGGGAGTTAGGCTGACATCAGTCGCGAACTGTTACCAGATTCCACTATTCCTCTGTGTACTTTGGAGTGTCCAGGCGATCAGTTTGCCAAGTGCAGTCGAACCAGAATGCACATGACGAAATTGGCGAATGCTACGACTACAGGAAGGAGAAGCATCACTTAAGCTTACCATAGTTACGATACATGTTTTTTTTTTCATGTTCACATTATTAGACTCATTTACTCTACTGTAAATGTGCTTTTGGCTTCGCACCTAATTAGAGTCTGCACAGAACCGCCAGTTAGACCTTGCCCAAGTTTTCCTCAATGAGACGAGAAGTGGTAGACAGGATCTACATAAAGGGAAAACTCAGCCTTCTCAAATAAAGATGAATTTCCCATTTCCCATCGCTCACACTCTCTAAAGGTGACAATAAACGATCGTATTTCTCCACTTTACCAAACATGATCTCGAACTGGCCCGCCTACACATAAATGATAAATGAAACAAACCACTTCATCTAAGCATTTCATGAATATGTTTTAACCAAAATGTTTGGTTTATGTATGATTACTCTTCCATTGTTAAATGTTTTCACAATTAAACTGTTACAAATATTTGAAAGAATCTTATTAGGCTCACTACTCTATTCTCCGTTCCAATTCTGTTCAAATTGTGTGTTTTCTATTGAATGTGATATGAAATAATCGCCGTGAATGAGTCCACTGAATATTTCCCATTCATGAGCTGTTCTGAATTTGCACGATCCTAGACACTAGACCGGCACGCGTGACGCGTCATTCACAAACACTGAAGTTCATTCGGTGCGCTCCGCATTTATTACACCTGCACTTTCATGAAAAGGAAAGAAACAATACATCCACAGCGCTCTTTATTTCTCCAAATACACAGCCTTTTGAACTTCTCAGAACCTAACGTACTGCCTATGATGCAATGCTTGAGTAAAATACATCCCGTATCTCGCCACAGTGCGCAAAAAGACGCGTAATATACACAACATGTACCACTTACCGAGGTGGAGAGAGCGGGCAGTTCCATCAAATTGTAGGCACTGGCAGCGCTGTAATTCCATGGTTTCTCCGTCTCAGTTATGCTAACGGTACCGTGAGGATCCAGAGTAGGGGTGCCCTTGATGACCGGCGGGAGCGTGGTCATCATTGCCGGACTGGTGTCAACGTTGACGAGAGAGCGGTCGCTTTAGTTCCATAAACCCCGCATCACTTTTTGATTTCCCATTCACGGCGTGACGGACTGACCGAAAGTGTGAGAAGTAGATGTCACTATGCCTGCTTTGCTTCAGCCTCCCTTCCCTCTCTAAAGCCCGCTGATGCTCGGAGTTTGGTGGCCTAACCACGTATGGGATGGAAATGTGTGTGGACAGTGTGTGAGTGCAGTCATGCAAGTATAGATTATAGTGTGCTTGTGGGTGTGCCGCAGCTGTTCACCTACTGTATAATATCTGATAAGAATGCCTGCGGGGAATTTATTTATTTTTCCTGGAATGTGTGTGTGTGTGTGTGTGTGTGTGAGTGTGTGTGTGTGTTGGGGTGAAGCAAGTGCAATCTCTCTCTCTCTCCATCCCAGGTTCATTCCAATTAATATCTAGTTGCCTCTGTGCACAAACAGAATTCTGAACAGTGTTTTATAGCACTGCTTTAAATGCTTCATTCCATCCACATAGCCAACGCGTCCTGCAATTACTCATGGGGAAATAACTCAGCATATTTTTCACTCATTTATTTGTGTGACCTGTTTACTTGCCTGGAATCCATACTTAATGACTCTCACGTACACTGCTTGTTTCAAGTCATCATATCATGAACTTGCATGGTTAAATCCTTTAGAAATAACTTTCTCTCCAGGAGCTGGATTGTTGCCAAAAGTGACTGAATTTTCTGCAAGAAACATTTCTGTCTTTTTAGCAGAAATTCTCAAGAATTGCGGTTAAAGTTATGGTGCTTTTGAGTTAAATAAAATCAATCACAAATTATTTCCTTTGAATAAAACTTTGAGGGTGGTACAGTAGGTCTAAACTGATTAAACAAGTTTCACCAACTGTTCATGGTTTCACAAACGAGCAGCTATAGTGCCAATTGGCAAGACAATGAGTTTGCTTGACCTAGTATGCAGGGAGAAAAGATCAATGCATTCACAATGAAAATCGTCTAAAGTGCTTTCCTGAGGTTAAGAACAGGATATGGGGCATTCTTGGGGTCAGCGACAAAGACTGCCTTTGTTACCCAAGGGAAGTGGAAAAGAGCTGTTTACCCAGTAAGCAACCATTGTGCAATCGGTCGACATATGAATGCGTATGTAACAGTTTCTCATGATTGATCCTCTTGTTTAGGTTTGGCTGTTCTCCATAATTTTCATCATAAGACTGGCTGCCCAGTGAGCTGACCAATAGCCACGCAGAGAAGCCAGATGGAGCAGAATGTCAGAGATAGTGTGCTGCTGAGGTTGAACCCAGAGAGGATGCCGGCCGTGCATCATGTCATCAGGCATCAGTACGTGCAGAAGGATATGCAAGAGGACGTTGTGCTGCTTAGTACTGAAATGCAGAAAACACAAAATCGACTACTGTGATAGAGACACAAGACAACTTTTGTTGTTCAAGAAATACAACAGTATGTCTATTTCCACAATGGTGCATAAAGGAAAACAAACAACACAAACGAAAGAAAAGTGGGAGAGATTTTGGGGAGGAAGCATGGGGTCTGTTTTGAAAGGCAACCTTTGACCTCTGCCCTCCAACCTGAGCTGGCTCTGCCTGGTAAAGACTGTGGGGGTCTAGAATTCAAAATACAGACAGCAGACTACAGACTACAGACAGCGTTACGAGTGCCAAGCACTGCAAAAGGGGCCAGTATAGTCTTTGTCTACTGCTGATATTTTAGGGTGTCATGGATTTTTTTCCCATGCACTGTTCAAGTTGCTATTCAGGTTGCACTGTTTTAAAAACTATGTTTTATGCTGTTGTACCCTGCCATGTCAAACTTTAATAAATTAATATGGATCTGAATGATTTTTATGTTATTCTGCTTTACACATTGCTGCCCCCTTTTCTCAGAACGTCTCCATATTTCCCCACAGAACTGCGTTTTCAAGGTCACTGATGAATTCCTTGTCTCCATATATGGTTTATTTCGACTAAGAGTGAGCAATCATTGTAGGAAGCTGTCCCTAGATTTGCTTACTATCCTCTGCTCTTCTGATCAAACAGAAAGGTTCAGCGTGATGGCCACTGCTTTTATCTGAACCACCTCCTGCCTGCACTGGTGGGATATACGAGTGATGAATCTTTGGCCATGGGACATGTTAATAGTCTCAATGGTCTTAAATTTGCAGCTTTGTGATTGACTACTGCCCTTGGTTTGCTGTGCTTGCTTTTGGTTCTATGCTGATATTGTCATAACCCGATAAGCCTATGAAATACATTTCAGTATGCAACATCAATGGCATATATCAGTCTGTCTTTCAGAGCATTCTGGCATCTCCTCTGCACAGACTAGGATAGGTTAGAGGGGGTTACTACTGTACGTACTACGCAATGGCTTTTTGGTCTTAAATCTACTGCTAATCAACTGCATCATCCAACTCCAATACAGTACCCTCCAGAATTATTGGCACCTTTGGTAAAGTTGTCTAAAAACAGGTACAAAAAATAATCTTTTGGTGATTTATTATAATCTCACAATGAAATCAATGAGGCAAAATCCAACCTTTCCAACCAATCCAAATTTATTCTGAGAAAAAGGAAAAATTCATAAAGAAATAAATATTTTTTAACAAAAACACACTGCCCACAATTACTGGCACCACTAGAAAATCTTATATACAAAATGTAACAGAAGAATTTATATTCAATTTCTTTAAGTTAATGAGTGTCTGAGAACTTTAAGAAGTAATTAATGACTTTCTTTTTCACCAAGGTAGGCTAAATAAACCAATAGAGGCTAAATCTCCTAGTAATTTTTCAACAAGGGAAAGACAAAAGAATACACTAAATTGAAATAAAAACAAGTGTGTTGACATTTGTAAGATTATTTTGTCAGTATTTATTTATTTTTTTATTATCACAACAATACAACCTATTATCTTTATTGTAGTTGAAATTATTATACAAAGATACACAAAGTAAAATCAGCTGAGTAACAGTCCTGTGCAGGGGATCATCATACTGTGCGCGTCAAATCTGAGACTTGTCTTTTATTCATGCATCAGTGATGACAGAGCATCGTTTAGCTTGAACTATGAACTCATTATATAAATTATATTTATCTTAGCATAGACTTGTTCTGGTACTTGTACTGTACTGTTCTGTTCAACAACTCACAATGACCATAAAGAAGTAACATTGGTAGGTGATATTATGTAATATCTTAAGTGCAAACCCAGCCACATAACGTTAAGAATAAGAAGCAACTTTAAGCCTTGTGTCACCAGTCCCCACAGCAAATAGAGTAGGTTGTGACATGTTTATGACGTGAGCTTCCTGACACATAGGAGGGCTTTGGGTCCTGTAGTGCTGGGCACAGACTTCCTCCTCAGCATTAGTCGGCTGAGCCGGGGGGCACTTCTCAAAACAACTCAGTGGGAATGACACAAGTTATACTGTACTTCATATTGCTGAATGAATGAAGTTTATTAGATAATCTGTGGTAAATGGTCATTTATTCTATCTTCACCTCCATATAAAGCTAGCACACATGCATTTTCTATTCATCACTTTTATTTAAAAACAATGAATATTTATCAGAGATAAGGAAATTGGAGGATACTTAATGATGCCATTTCATGAGAGATGTATTATGTTAATACTTAGGGACTTCATGCAGAGTTATGTTGATTGGTGAGGAGAATTCAGAGTGACTTTTATTGGTTACATCAGCGCTGGACACAAAGACGATATTATATTTCTGGTTGAGCGACAGATAATGTGTTCAGAGATTTTATATGTCAGGCTTATTTAGAAGCATCATAGATTTTATTTGAGTTGGATTTGATGATCATATGCCTCAGTCTATTGCGAACAGAATGGATTTTGACTGTGAACTGCACAGCTTTTAAATGTCATTCATGTGTGGCTATCATAACAACTTCAACTGTGTTGGCCATTTGTTCTGTTTTAACAACTTCACAGATCTTGAGGAGATGTGACATATTTATAAATTAATTTTGCCATCGGTGCTGATATATTTTAAACAAAAAAGATACTGATAGAATAAATAAATGTTCAAATGAATAACTAAATCCACTCAGTATATCCTTCCCCTTACAACAATGTTTTATGTTCAATATTTCTTTTTGTTTAGTGTTTATGGTTGGAACATGGGTGTCCAAAGGCAATCTTCAGCCCTCTCTATGACTGAAATGGAGTTGCATTTTATTTGCACAGAGAATCATAACACATGCACACATGCACAGGGACGCCGCTGGGGTGGGGGGTTGGGGGGGGGATGGGGTGGGGGTTCGGGGTTAGGACGATTCTAAGGACCCAGCACTGACAGGACATTTTCTAGCAGCGCCCCTGCACAGAGGGTTGTGATGTGTTCTGTTATCATTCCACCACTTGTGGTTTGCAACCGTACCATCCAGAGGGAGGTGCCAGCGCACCAATTGGGGACCAGATCTTAGGCCGGTTCCTCATTTATAAACATTGCCAAGGCATAGGCACCACAGTCAAGATTCACCTTTAACCTAAAACTTTTGGTGGAGCACCAGCACAGCACTTTTATCAGACATACGATTTCACAAGATTGCTCAGTGTTGAAGTTAATATTCTGCTCCCACAAGGGGGCAGAGTGACCCATGCCCACCAAACCTAAACTTTGTCCTAAAACTAAACTTTGTTTTGAAAAGGTCAATTTATTGTATTGGGCACTCTTGTGACTGCCTTCCCTTTAAAGCAACACCAAAGAACTTTCCCTCTGTCGCACGCACACTATTTGTTTATCCAGCACCGGCTTTGCAAATAACGATGTCCACAGACAACGTAGAATATTTTGCATGACTTATAAAAGTACTTTCTTATGTCTCATTCCATCGAACTACAGATCCGCTACCCGATCTGGCAAACTCACATAGTGCGGTTATAGCCGATAGAGGGCCGCGAAGCGAATGCAGAATTGCCGTTCACCCTGTTACGAGTTGATGAACCACTGAAACGATTTTGGAAACATTATTTTAAGGTACAAAAAACTCTTTGGTGTTGCTTTAATATACTACAGTAAATCTACCAAAGAAACAACCTATGCCTATAATGTATTTAATTAATTCTGTTGTTTAGCAAACCCTCTCAAGACCCGAGACACTTGGTTTTTCCTCTCTCTGCACCTCACAGATTTCTGTTATTTCACCATTACTCCTACCCTCCTGTGCACACCAGGCTCACCCACGCAAACACCCAATCTCTCTCACACACAGCCAAACACCCGATCTCTCTCACACACAGCCAAACACCCGATCTCTCTCACACACAGCCAAACACCCGATCTCTCTCACACACAGCCAAACACCCAATCTCTCTCACACACAGCCAAACACGCGATCTACCTCTCTCACAGCTGTCGGAGAGGAAGCAGAGGCTCATGGGAGCACCAGGAAGCTGTAACTCAAACTTGGCTGCCCGACTGAGGAAACACAGACCATTGGTTAGCACCAGGGAGCCCAAACCAGTGAGAACAAGAACATCGACATCCACCACAATGGTTGTTGGTGGAAGTCACCCAGTATCCACATACTCACACCAGCGAAAATAAGCAAGCTAACACAGGAACCCCCCCTATCAGCCAACTGCAGGAAAAGATGTGCTTTCCCTTCAACACACTAATAATGAGGCAATATATAATATGAGATGAAATATTCATCTTATCTCTGTGCAAGAGATTGAAAAACTAAGCAATGTCTTTAATTATTCGTGGGAAGAGCAAAAAACAAACAAAAAGAAATAGGTCAAGAACATAAACCCCCTGTAAGTGGATCAGCATTTAAAAGACCAACCTTTGTCCAATAACTTTGAAATCATTCCACCGAGTAACAGTGTTATGCAAATAGTATTAATGACTTGTATAATTCCCAAGAGAAGCTGCAGTCTGCTAAATGTGTCATATGCTCAGAATTCTGGCACACGGATTGATACGCGTATAAACAGAGCTTTATATTCGAGTTATGGCTTTAAAGCTGGACCCACTGAGTCCATTGTTAGGTTTTTTTGTTATTTTGAATAAAAACCTTCCAAGAAGATATGGGGCAGATCTGATCAGATCTGAGGGGACAGATCATCTACCTAGTCTACCAGTCTCACTGCTCACAGCAGCCAGATTACACCTAGAGGGGTGTAAGCCTTGCCAGCTAAAGTAAGGCATGACGTCATTACACCAACTAATCATTAAACAATTCAGACAAGAAGTAAGTGATTGTTCATTACCAAACAATTGGTTGATCCTGCACAACCCTTCAAATTAAAATGTTTGATAATGATGGTGAACTGGTAACTGTTTCAATTGTGAAATTAACAGAACAGAACATTCTGTATTTCAATGCAAACTGACACAGCATAGCATAATATGGACTAAGAAGGTCATTGTTTGTTGTCCTTATTTGAAATTCACACATTTTTACATCAGTGAATCACAAACAGTTCCTTTAAACAGTGTATAGGCCATACACATGGATCTAAACACAGTTGTCACCTTGGCTAACCCAAAAGATAAGGGTAGGCATAAATTGAACATTCCCTCAAGATCAGGGATTAAGACAAACAATACATACAAAGATTACATACAAACAAATAATGAATCTTGTCAGGTAAACATGCTCCAATGACTCTATTCAAAATAAAATTATATGCTATACAGTATACACACATAAAACACAACAGGCTTGCCTTTGAATGCAGTCTTTTGGTCTACTTTCAACTGACATGCTGTTAGCATGGATCTAGACACACTTTGAAGGAATCGATGAAATTCCAGCTCACACCTTTCAGTGCTCCCTCCAATATTAAGTATTATTGACACAAGGAAGACACACAAAATAGACATCCACTTCACTGCACAGTGAATCTCTCCCCATAGATTTTTCCTGGAAAACAGAGCAACAACAGCTATGGAGGCCAGGAAAAACACTTCAGAAACTTTGAGGAAGTCATCATTATGGAATTAGAATTAGTATATAATAAATGACAGCATCAATTATGACTGAACAATATCCATTAGATAGCCACAGATAATGACACAGATAAAAGCCACTCTCTAATGACCTGAAACTCAGGTGCAGTATACAGTAGTGCTTCATTCCAGAGGTAGTCCAAAGTTGCATGGCGGAATTGGCACTATGTTGGTAATGACACAATGTTGTGAACCAATTGACATTCTTGAAGCTTGACCTGCCATTGATGGCACAGGTGAGTGGCATTGACCAGTTATATAAATACAGTCAAAGTATTGAAATTGTAGCCTGCAAATTGGCCGCTGCATTTAATGTCATCAAATGAAAGACATTCTGGCTTTTTGTTTCTGAGTCCAAGGTCTCCTCATCCATATTTTGTCTGCCTAAATTGTCACAAACAGAATTTCAATATAGTAAATGGCATGAGCTGATCCAGTTGGTGTATTTGTATTTGCTGGTCTAGGCCTATCAACAATGGCATTAGCCCACACAAGAAATCCATACTAAGAGATTCCAGACCACGGAGAGAGGACTGAAACTTGTGGAATGGTAAAGACAGGCTTAGAATAAATATGTCCAGTCAAATATTCTGCTTAAAGACTCAGGAAATCCCACAAGATCATAGAAAGCCTAGATGTCTGTTTACACTCTAATGACTATCATAAGGAGATTCATTTTGTTGCATTGTACTGTGTAAAGGCTATTCATATAGAACAGTACAGGGGCCATACAGTGACCTTGCTGGTATTCACAGGACTGAGCTCAGTTGACTTGTTGCTATCAAGAGAAGGGAAATATGTGGATGATTAAGCACATCAATGAGTGAGTGGTAGGCTACTTTCTAGGAGTTTTCATGTCAGGGCTTAAACATCCCCTGGATTTACGGAGGTTGGTGCTTACTCCAGTATATCTGTGTGAAAACCCAGCTGAAGCCCCTGTCATTCACGACAAACTGCCCCAGCGAGGTCATTTTTAAAAGACTTAGGAAACCAATTCTCTGCTTTTCAAAAGTTGAGACTTGTGTGAGAGCAGAGAGGTTCATATGTGTGACAAGGAGTCATCGTTGAGGAAATCAGGCAGTTGCTCTAAGATTATAACCCCCAGAGATCTCTTCCTTCCTCCATGTCAGGATTTAGACTGATGGGAGGATTATGGCAAAACAGGGAGACTGGATTTTCAAACACAATTTACATTAATCCCACAATAATCCTGCAGCATCCCTCCTCAACACACAATGCTATAGTGCAGCCTAGAGTGGCCAGTAAACCTATCCACCAGAGCATGGCAGTGGTATCTGTGTGTGTGTGTGTGTGTGTGTGTGTGTGTGTGTGTGTGGTAATGAATGGGGAATATTCGTAGAAAGGACCACACTTGACTATATACAATATATATATATATATATATATATATATATATATATATATATATATATATATATATATATAAAACCTATTGCACATTTGTGAGAAATGAAGGAAGGACATGAATGGGGCACTGCAGATACAGAAATCAGGTGTGGAGGATTTCCTCTGGAACAACTAGTTACTTAAGTCCTGTCTGTTCAAATGTGATAGTGTATCCTACAGGTGTTTTAGAAAAGTCCAAGTTGGAATTTCATTTCAATCTTTTTCTTTTTGAATATTCAGAAGTGGTCATTTCATGCAGGCACAAACCCAATGAAAAGTTTGAGAATATTAAATGAGGATAAAGTCTTAAGCTAAGAAATATTATACCAAATGAATGGACTTGTAATTATAAAACAAATCTCCATGAATGGCAAGATAATGATGAATAAAGTGAAAGCTGAATAGGAAGTTGGTAAAGGATGTCTGATGATCTTGTAAAGAGAAGGTAAAGGGTGAGGTTAATGGTGAAATGTTTTGCTCTGATAATGGCATATGTAATTTATACATTTCCAATATTTTATGCAAAATGAACAAACATACATTAGCGCCTGCAAATGAAACAGTACTGGATACTGGCCTTGAAATACCTTGGGTTTAGGTTATGCGTCTGCTCTTGCATGTTGGGATGACAACAACAAAAGAGATTTAATTTTTGCTTACATACCTGCCCATGCAGGATTAAGAACATAGCGATGCCCTATTTCAGACTCATCTCATGACAACACGGCAAAGCATATCATCACAAAAGAGCAGAGAATGTCAGATTAAGTTTCACAGCCCCTGCACGCCCTGCCAAGAGATACCAATGTAGCCTACTGCAAAAGGCTCATTCATATGTGCTTTACATAAACAAAAGCAAACAGGAATAGCTAATGCACACAGGAATAGCTCATGCAAACAGGAATAATGCAAACAGGTATAGCTAATGCAAACAGGTACAGTATAGGCTAGCTAATGCAAACAGGTATAGCTAATGCAAATAGGAATAGCTAATGCAAACAGGTAGGCCTATAGCTAATGCAAACAGGTGTAGCTAATGTAAACAGGAATAGCTAATGCAAACAGGTACAGTATAGCTAATGCAAACATAAATAGCTAATGCAAACAGGAATAGCTAATGCAAACAGGTATAGCTAATGCAAACAGGAATAGCTAATGCAAACAGGTAGGCCTACAGTATAGCTAATGCAAACAGGAATAGCTAATGCAAACAGGTAGCTAATACCAGAGAATGTCTAATAAGGGGAGAACTGCCTGGTTGCAGTTCCTTGGTTCCACATGAGGGCGCTCGTCCACGAGTGCAGAATGCATGGAGGTCTATGGAGCTGTACCCCTCAAAATCCACTTTTCTCGGGATATAATTTTTTTTTTAAGTAATTTGAATATTGTATTCGAAAGGGGAGGCAAAGAAAATACACTTGGTTGAGTATTATATTTTTTAAAGTCACTTAATTGTTCTAAAAAGCCTTTCAAATTTGTCAGTGACGTCATTCATTAGCACAATGCTAGCGTGTTATGAGCAACAACGACCCAACCTGTAAGAAATCAAAAGGACATAAGTACTTGTTCATTTAACTTTTGACCTAACCCATATTGAAGTTATACAAACTACAATCAAATCTGAGATTTGTCAACAACAATCAGGTGAAAGAGACAAATTTAGCCGTCTAGCTCCATTGACTCCCATTCATTCTGCGCTCATGGCGATCGCCCCCAGTGGAACTCTGGTGGAACTGCAACCAAAATTCGGTACAATGGGACTTAATACGGAGTGGCCAGGCGCTCCGTAGACGGGCTCTGCTAATACACAAATCCGGCGAAACACGGCAGTAAAGCAGCGCCGCCATTACTGCGTTGCCTTGCTGCTAAGGAAGTAGCGAAGTAACATGTTGGTCCCATAGGCGGCTGTAGCAGACGTTAGCTGTAGATGCGAAATCTTCTTCTTTTTCTTAAATTTTATTTAGTACGTATGCTGTTCAGTGATGCCGGGAAAAGCGTGTTGTGTGGTCGGCTGTTTTAACAACATAGGAATATACAGACCTAGAATTAAACCGTTTGTGAAATTCACAAACCTTGCACATTGAGTGCCCATGTTTACAGGCTTACGGATTACACAGAGTTTCTTGTCGAGTGGAGGACCAAGATGTGCGTTAAAAGTGAATGAAATACATACGATTAATAAAATAATCCTGAATACCTGTAAGAACATGTATTTTACTGCTACAAGTGGTCGTGGCTAATAGTTATTTGCAACTTCTGAAGCTTGTGAACATATTAGGGGTTAATGGTTAATTAATGCCGCGTTTTAGGTTGTACCAATAGGGAGGGAAAGTAATCTCATCGCCACCTACTGGTTGCGTTCCTAGAGTTTAGCGGAGTGGATGGGATTTTTTTTTTAGAAAAAATATATCTCGGTGCACATTGGGATCTTAATTTAATGCTTTCCATATGTTAGGCACTGGGGTCACCTCTATTGCTTCTAGTGGTCATAACTTATTTTTAGGATCAGTTGAATTGTTTTGAGTTTTTGTCTTAACATGGTGATAACGAACTACAGTTGCATGTGACGTCACAGGTTTGGGCGCCTAATCTCTAACTGATCAATACGGCAATTTGCTTAACTGGCTTAACATATTGTTGTAATAACTGAGCGTGATGTAAACTGCGTGGTGATTATGTCTGGATAACTGGTGTTGTGCTTCGACATGAAGAACTGGAAGTAAGTGTTAAGTGTCAATGCTAACCAGGCTAATAAACAAACCATGCTACCAAAGAGAACGTCACTTCTTTTGTAGTCCATTTATGAAACAAAAGGAGCAATTTAATTTTTTTTAAATAAGGCAAAATAGGGCCTGACATTTGCACAGTTAGAAGATTATGTATACTGTACACACTGAAAAATATTTTTGGTGGATAACTTAAAACTTTAAAAATAGATCTATGGGACTTAACATTGGAGCTGCTGTTCGATAGGAACGCAACCACTTGGGGCGCTGGTTTTCACTTTCCCTCTCTATACTGTAGGTCAGACTGACAAAAACATCTGGTGTAGGTATCAACTTCCAAAAGTTATTAAAAAACCAGGGAGAAAGGAGAATAATGCCAGAAGTTATCAGAGAAAGGGGGGCGCTTGTGGTTGAACTTGGTACTTCGTCTCCCTCACCCAACTCATATGGATCTGCGCTGCCAATAATCCGTAATTTCTCGAAACATTGCGCCTTTTTCTTGTGGTCCAAGTCCTGCCCTATATGCCTTTGCATCTTAGACACATTTTGATGTAATGAGCTTTCCTGTTGTTTAGACACGGCAACAATCATGTAAGATATCTAAAGTGCATAATACTCCATTGTACTTCATTCACTGAGTACCGCTAATATGGTGTATGGTGGTATGGCGTGCTGGGTTACCGTGGTTACCGGCCAGAACGTGACGTCCGTGCAAACCCCTAATTAGCAACACAGCTACTAATGACAGCGTTCGGTTCAGTGGCGGAGCTAGGGGGTGGCTTAGGGGGCTTAAGCCCCGAATCTTTTTTTAGTGTTTTAAATTCCCAACAACTCTTATTTCCAATATAACTTCCTCTCGGTTTCTCTAAATGTCACAAAATGCTCTATTACTGAGGAAATATATCCCTTATTTTCAATCTATGCCAGGTCTGTGGGCTATCCGCTATGGTGATTTCAATGGTTAGATTGATTTGTTTAGATCCAGTGAAAATGCTGCCTTGACAACGCTACGTCATGGCTTCGGTGTTCCAAAAAGCCTCTGTCAGAAGTCTGTCACTTTTACAGTCTGTGATAAAACACTTTGTGTACATGTTGTTGAAACGTTATGAATATGGATATGAAGACCACCCAGCTCCGTTCAAGCAACAGCATCGCCCAGTGAACTGACGGATGGTGTTGTTTCAGGTTGTTAATTTCACGTTAAGAGCTTTCAGTCAGTTAGGCAGGCTAACGTTAGGCTACTTGGCTAGCTCCCTAAATGCTTAACGATAACGTTAAATGTCCTCGTTCGTCGGCGGAAAAGGCAAATTCAGTACTCTCATAGGCTAGCTAAGCCTACTGCAGAATAAGAAATTCCAGCTCCCAAAACAAAGTGATCCTCGTCTTGTAATAAATTAGGCTACACTGTTTTGAAATGTCAGAAAAACCCATTAACAGTTATCTGCCCATGTCAACTTTTCAGTGTCATGTTGCACAAAAGAATGTTAACTGTTAGCCTACCTTAAAACCTTGTTGATATCCTATCCACCACCACAGATCTTATAATCCAAGAGTCCACATAAATATAAAAGTCATGTTATGTTGTTTTGGCTGCCTAACTAATTATTAACTAAAAAAAAAAAAAAAGGGACCTGATGAAACCTATGAATAATCTTGCTAAATTACAAAATTAATATAATTTAGAAACGCCTATGTCAAGATGATAATGCATTCCTTCTAAAATACACTTGTATCATGATGACTGGCCATACTGTAATTATATCATAATATTATGTATATTATAGTATTATATATTCTATATATTTGTCACACAGATGGGATCAGGGAAGAGGAAGAAGGAGAATAGCAATAATAAACAATAATGTCATATCAAACAATAGCCTAATGAAAATAAACAAATACTATAATATACAAACCATAAGAAACGCTTAATTAACTAAGTATGCTAAACAGATATTTCAGATATTGCCTCTTGAAAGACCCAAAACTATAATTTTACACAGTGTGCCAGTCAGATACCTTGAATCTGTTGAACGTTAGTTTCACATTTTTTAAGTCTCAATGTGTCCATTAGTTTACACAAAATTCACTAGAAGTCATTATTTAAGGGGTTATTTAAAAAAAAATTTAAATGGGCTAAGCCCCGAATGTTTACAATGTCTGGCTCCGCCCCTGGTTCGGTTTATTGTTGTCATTAATTAATACACGTCTTAATACATTATGTTGTCAATAAATTACCTTCATCGGTACGTTTTGGCCACTGCCTGACATCATCTACCCAATGTTCCCTTTCACCTGACATTTTTTCATGAGCAGTATCTCCTATTTGATATTCTCTGACAGGATGCTTTCATTGAAAAGCCATTAGAAGGCACTGCAAGTGTCACACCGTCACACTCCGCAGGCACGCAGTAATGGCGGCGCCCATAGAGTTCGCGGCGGATTGGTGTATAGTCCTCCATTAGCTGTGCATTGTTGCTTATGGTCAAGTGTTTCTGTTATGAACATTATATTATTGCCCTACATAACCTGTGATAGTTGGTAAAGTAGAAGCACCATCCAATGCCTACCGGGAAAGCTTCTCAGAAAAAATCTAATCTAAAAACACAGCAGTAAATGTAAAATGGAAATGTATTCAGTCTGTGGGCAAATAAATGCAGGGAGCACACTAGTGGAGGGAGGGGTGGGATGTCGTAAAAACTGATTATGCCACAAAAAAAGGTTGAGGACCAACGCTGTAGATTCTTGATTACACAAAAAAGGATAGGGCTACACTTAATTGGATAACATATTACTGCTTCTTATTGTGTCCGTTTCTGTAGAGACAATGAGTTTAAGTTCTGTGTTTCTTGTGAATTAATGGAGACAAATTATTAACAACTTTTTAATGGAGACAAATTATTCAACAACTTTTGCATTTACATAAAAATGTGAAAATGGATAGCTCATCCAAAAATTTAGTCCAATCTGTTCAATTTAGGGCCACTGGTTTGCTTGCCAGAGCCGTTAAAATGATTTATCCAGAAGAATCCCTGTGATCAGACAGAATTGGTCATCATTTTCTGTACGCACCCTGTAGAGAGACAGTCTGAACCATGCATGAGACGCTCTGCTGTCTAACCCACTTACAGTATGCTCTGCAGCACAAGAAACCTAATACATAGTGTAGGCCTGTTCTGATAATTACAGAATTTCATTTCTGGCCTTTAACATCTGTAAAGACAACTTTCTTTACAGCCAGCGCTTAGTGGAATGTCTGATTTATCCTCATCGTCTTCAGCTGGCCCACTGGGCCTGTCAGATCATTGATTCGGCAAAGGCTCTCCATGAAAGATGCTTCCCTGGTGTAGCCTATCTAATCTGACAAGCCATGGCAGGTTTACAGGAAGGACAAGGTCAGGCTAACTGTGCCTTTTGAGAAGACGACAGGCCCATTTGTTTTCGAGGCGCTGTCACTTTGCACGAGTTCCACACCAGTGCGGGTCAGACACTTCTCTGCTGATGACAAAGGATGTGATTAATTCTACTCTCTTGCCACCACTTTCCACAAAAACAAATCAATGCATGGAGCAACTGTATCGACAAGGCAAGTTAACATGGCAGTATTCAGTGGTAAGTGCCCTCGGCTGAGGTCCCCTCTACTCTATGGGACGATAAGTAGGAGAGAGAGACTGAGGTTTCAGACTGCATACATCTATGAGCAGACTGGTGACCCACTGCATCTAATATGAATGTGTGCAATTAGACCATGGGAAGAAAAATACGAATTTTGCAAACATGCACTTTTTCAATACAGTATTATATAAGAAGAATAAATCAATGCATTCATATTTTACTCTGGATTTCAAACATGCTCAAACAATATGACAGAACATTTGAATGAATATAATGGTAGAATGGTTTCTGTAAATATATAACTTACAATACTGTCAGGTCTTCATCATGCCTATATGAAAATGTGTTTAAAGTGTCTCAAGCGAATACGACCACTGTAATTGATAAAAAAAATTAAAAAAAAGTCAGGCTACTGAAAAAATATATGCAACCCTTTGTCTGGCGGCTGGGGAATTTCCAATATTGCACACAATTTCTTTTTCTCAAAAACAAAGGTGTTTAGATTAGTGTCTTCAACTTCTGCACTCCCCTAGTGTGCCAAGAAACCTTCTCCACTACACTGGAACTTCTCCAAACTCCACATCAGCTATTTCACAATGCTGCAGTTGTTTCCTAGATGTTCACAATATTTTGTCATTTGAGTAATAAGCTGTTTTCAGTGTAGAAATGCACTTTGCACTCTGCATGTTTGTGATGTCACCAGCGCGGAGTACCAGACTGATGATGGGGGACAGTCCGCCTCAGGTCAGCTACATCAGTGTAATGTGGACGAGGAGCCCTGACCAGAGGGGGCACCACTTGTCTAAACAATTCAACAGTGGCTTCTGTGAGGGAACACAAGCAAGCAGACTAAACGTTGCTGTTGAAGAGATTTAAGGTGTGGGCTTATATGGAGGTCTGATGTGTAAACATAGGGAGCAGGATCCTTCTCCCGGGAGTTTTGGCAAAAACTTGTCTGGTAATTAACTGCTCTGGATCAGCTCCTCTCCTCCCAAACCCACAAACCCGTCTTCTCCACCCCTGGGCCAG
Source organism: Alosa pseudoharengus (assembly GCF_046254945.1). NCBI lineage: Eukaryota > Metazoa > Chordata > Actinopteri > Clupeiformes > Clupeidae > Alosa > Alosa pseudoharengus. The sequence goes on along the minus strand of NW_027468664.1, from coordinate 6,391,129 downwards.
ACGAGGGGAGGGTGGCGTGTCCGCCTCAGCCTGAGCTGTCTAAAGCTGTGGGAGTGAATATGTGCCCCTTCTGACTTCAAAGAACTGGGTCTCACCAGGCCAAATATCGACCTTTCCCGGAGATCCTATCAATTGTGCCGCAGACCCCTACCCTCGCCCACAGGCTTATGATGGTAGTTAATTAACCTGGAAAGAGGGCCACTGGAAAATAACGGCAGCAGAGGCATAGAAGAGGTCATTAGGTCTGCAAGTTGGTGGGTGGAGGCAACGCATGCGGAGTGTCTGAAACCATTAATTACGCCACTAAAAACGAGGACAGCCGATTTCACATGAGCACATCACCGGACCTGTTCCACACACACACACACACGCAACAAGACACCTACTGGCTGATTTGAAGCCTCTGCCCAAAGAAAGACACTACAAATTCTTCAAAGGCGCCCAGATTTCCTCAACATCAACGGCAGGAGGTTGTCTTAAGTGCTTCGGTGGGGTATTGACCAAGGGCCAGAGCCTCTAATCACATGGCCATTAGAGTTCCCATGCTGTGACTCATCCTGAGGTCTGTTCCAGGCAGATTCAGAAGTGATTAGCTCACTGCGGCGGTGAGACGGGCCTTGCCAGGTGGAAAAGAAAAGCTTTCACACTAGAGCGGAGAAGACAATCAGTCTGATCATTTTCATCTGGGGCCTGTCAGTAAGGCCCACGTCTTTTGGCTCAGGGGTTTTGGAAAAAAAAAAACGGAAATGATCCCTGAAGTCAAAATCCAAAGCTCCTGCATCAAGCCTATCTATTTCCACCACTGGAGACTCTTTGGGTGGTTCTTGTTTGCTTTTCCTAGGATGCAGCAGAGGTGTGCATGCAACCTCATAAGAACTATGGGCAGGACAGCATTAGCCGGAAGGGAAGTCATGCAAGTCATAAAGTGCGTGGGTGTACGGTGCGGTCACATCATGACTGTCCTCAGACATGACCGTAAATAAGACACCATTTTTTTTATCTGCTTCTCATTTCTGTGTTATTTTCCTGTTGTTTAGTTTTTATTTATTTATTTGCAAACAATACTGACATTTCAAATGTCATCCCAGGATTCTACAGATAAAAATGAGATTTCACGAATTCAGTGGGAAAGTGATGAGGTGATGGCCCCATTAAAACTGTTGCTAGGCAACACAATTCTAAATATATGCTGTAATTCAGGATTTCTTGGAATTCCAATGTATATATGGTATAATTAATACCTTAAAAGCCTGGGAGTCACAGGGAGATGCATGCCATCAAATGTGTGAGATCTAACAATTATGCCTATATTAATCTGACAACAAGCTGAATAAATTAATGAGTTTCTGCTAAAGGGCAGCACTGTTCTAAGAAAAAGCAAGGCGATTACAATAGATCACGTTTGCTTGCTCTTAATTGCTAATGCCTCCGCAAGTCCTCAAACCTTTATTTCTGGAAAGGTCTGTGGACTGTGAACTGATGTCCCCTAACCTTTCTGTGCTCGCAAGCAGACTTTGTGCATCAGCCTTGAGTCATATGCTGTCTGTACAAAAGACAGGTTTTGGGGACAGTGTGTGTGTGTGTGTGTGTGTGTGTGTGTGTGTGTGTGTGTGTGTGTGTGTGTGTGTCAGTGATACTGAGCTGCCTCTGCTCTGCTCCAGTGGAGGCTGGTCCCCCGGGGATGTGTTTGGGTGTCTGATGAGATGCCACTAAGGTAGTGATGGAGGAATTTGTCAGGTTTACATCTGTATATAACAAAGGAGTAGCCTCAAGTGAATTTCTTTCCAGCTATCTATCTCTCTCTCTCTCTCTCTCTCTCACTCACTCACTCACTCACTCACTCATAAACTGACATGCACACACCCACACACACCCCACACAAAGGACGCCTTTAGGAAACTGATGTGTTTGTCTGTGTAAGTGTGAGGAAACACCTGATAAACTCAGCCAATGCATCATCCTTCCGGTAGCTTCTGCTCTAAAAATAAACCTTCAAAGTGAGATGAAGAGGAAAGACCTCAAACACGAGCCATAATAATGGGACAGGAAGTCCGGAATTCACATTCAACAAGGACCATCCTGAGACAAAAATAACTTCCTGTTTCTATTTCTCTCCTCCCCTGCTGCATGGAGCTCTCGTTGAGTCTATTTTTAGCCTCTCAAGACGTTTTTCATTCAGGCGGTGAGTCCTCTGCTGCAACCCCACGCACGTGAGACAGCGACACGTGCAGCCAAGCCTCACAAACACATGCGCGCACACAGACACACACACACACACACACACACACGCTGTCAGAAGGAGCTGAATCAGTTTGCAGCTCACGTACAGGAATCGGGATCTTGAGGAGCAACAAAGAGAAAGAAAGAACGAAAGAATAAAAAAGACAGAAAGAAAGACAGAATATAAGAATGGAACAACAGAAAAAAAGACTTCCGACTCTGGAGGTCATGTCAGCTAAAATGTTGGTGGGGTCAAACGAAATGGCATAAAGAAGACCACACACTGCCAGTTTAACTAATTTTTTTCTCCATCTAATGTCAGACTATTAGATGTTGAAAGATGGGAAAGTACACTACTGGAAAAAGTCAGTGAGAAAGATAAAAGAGAAGAAAATACCATGAGCAAACTACTACAGATATCTACATTACAACTGGATTTGCAGTGATGCTGCTGAGGAGACACAATCCCCATGAGCTGCACCATTGGATTGGAAATAAACCTGTATACTAAAAGTTATTGATCTCATCACAGAACATTCCCCAAGGAAGCCAATGCGTCTTTCAAGACTAAATAATGTGTTTACAATGTGTTTGTGTACCCAGTCTATCTTTGTTTAGTTGTACCTTTAAAAAAAATAAATCTGGGAATTAAAACTGGGCGATTTGTGGGAAACAAATGAATTCACCAGAAAATAATCTGGTTAGCAGCTAGAGTAGCAGCTAGAGTAGCCTGGGTGCCAGCCGAACTTAGTCCCGCTCACAACATTTGATTGACCACCTGTTCGAGGGATTTGCGACAGCCTTTCCCAGCTGTTTATAACATGTTTGTAGCATATCAGTGTTCAGCGGAATTATTTTAAAAAAACGGAGGGGATATAGGCTATCAGTTTTTTCCTAATACCCTGCTACGTATCTCTTAGATTTCGCTAATGAGTGTTGTAGGAGATATTGACGGCACAATAACTTTTACAAAAGACCAGAAAACAATGTTAAGGCATTTGTGGAGAAGAAGTGTGTTCTTCCTACATCTCACGGTAAGCTATTTTGTTGCTCTGATTGGTTAGGTCTATCCAATTGAGTGCAGAGGCATTTCCCCCCTGTATTGGTTGAAACACACCCCATAATTACTTCTCAATGGAGCAGTATCAGACTCATATTCTGACTAGAATTTGAGTATGACAACGTCAGGCTACCGCTTGAGGCAAACTTCCAGCAAAGTTCTGGCAACAATGAGAAGTTTCCCACTAGTGGCAAATGTGTTTGCCAGTGATTTGCCACCATGCTTAGCCAATAATGGCAAACTTCCAGTGGACTTCTGGTGACAAACCTAATTTGCACATGACTTTGCCGCAAATTTGCTGCAACATTGCCAAAAGTTAACCGCAACCTAATTTGCATGTGAAAATAATATGACTTCTGTTCATCAGAAACCTGAAATTTCTGTAAAGGTAGTGCCACAGAGGAGGAAGAGTTTACCTTCAACAAAAGATCCACAACAAAAGCACATCCTGTGGACCTCTGTGCTTATTCTATGGCCTTGCACTCTACGGCGTGCTCTTTGAGCAAGATGGACTGCAGAAGAAACACTCCCCCCTGTGCAGCACAGCCTGAGACGTGGTCTGCTGTAGAAAATAAAGAGTATATTTCCCCCTTTGATATCCACTTTTAAAAAACACAAGCTGTTTGCTTTTGCTGAGCTGCACTGCAGACTATTCACTTACACTCAGTGTCAATGAGTGGGCCTTATTTTCCCTTAGTCATGATATGAAAGAGGGTGAAACACTAAAAACAGAACATCAACATGGCCCCCTTGGGATAAGTAAACAACTCATCGCTTGAAAAAAAAGAAGAAACAAAGTTGCCCTGCACAATTTCCTGGAGAACATGTAAACAAACAACAGAGAAGGAATATTGATTCCCTCCCCGATCATCTCTTGCTGTGCTCCCCCCAGAGAGAGCCCGTTTGGTTTTACATTTTCATCAACACCAAAACAATGCGAATGCAGAGCATGGCTTTGTGTGAGGTTGCTGTTTGACAATTTCAGATCAACCGAAAACTAAGGAACCGAAAGCACTCAAGTGCATGTGCATTAATACAATGATTGTGAATGAAGCGGAGATCAGCATTTCTCTTTATTTGGCACTGTTCTACATTTGTGTTGTTGCTAGCACCTGTCTTGAAAGGTCAACACACTGAAGAACTGCAATTGAAATTCTCTACTCGTCTTTTCTTCTCAACATCCCCCTCCACTTACACGCTTGTACATATGTAGACATTTAGGTTGTGATGTGAGCCGCATTGATGGACTCATTTTACTGATCAAAGCACTGTAGAGATGACAGGGGGTATTAAGAGAAGCCTGAGACCATTTTAATTTATCAGAGTGAAACTCACCCTAAGAGGTCCTGTTAACTTGCCACACATTACAGCGGCTACCCCTGCCAAGAGCGATGTCTCCACAAGTGGGTCCTTGCTGACACCTGGTGGATAAGGCTTGAAGATTCCCTGCTGAGAGGACAAAGAACAGAATCGCCCTTTAACTTTCATACACACATACCAGCTGTATTAACAACTATTCATAACCAATGGGTTTCACTCATTCAGCATGGCTAATGACTGGGATATGGAGGTAGCTACATGCCTGAGATACCAAACTAACCTAATGCATATTCAAACACTAGTGGCATCACACTTACCTGTAATGCAGACACCCAAGAAATATGAAAGTTTTAGAGGTTCAAGTTGGTCCATGGTCTCAGTGAGGACATGACTCATGGTTAACTTAGTCAGCATGTTTGGACAGGAGAAAGGCAGTGGGTTTCAGGGTCGAGTCCATTCTCATAAACAAATATATGACTTGGGACCACCCTGAAAGAGTTAACACTTCAGATTGATAAGTAAGTAAAGTTTTCAATCTAAACCAAACACATTGAGGGTGGTATTTTGGCGCCCGATGGTGGAAATCAAGTTTTAACCCATTTACTCCTAAAATGCCTGCTAAAAACGCCTATAGAATCCTGTGGCATTCTAGACTAAATAACCTTATTTCCTGAGGGTTTTCTGAAAACATACTAAAAATTGTCAATGTCTACCAAAATTTAATATCTAAGCCTCTGTAGCACCTAGAAACATGAAATAAAAAGCATGCTGCGCTACGCAGCATCCAGCGGGAGGGTCAATGTTGCACTACGCAGCATCCAGCAGGAGGGTCAATGTTGCGTCATGCAGCATCCAGCGCGAATGGGTTAAACCTTATTAAACCACATAACTTTCAGTGTCCCGCCGGCGGGACGGTTACCCCCCTCCCCCACCTCCCCCCAACATTCTAAATCAATTGTATGCACCATATTTCTATGTAGCATAGTAAATATACACCATTTCAAAGCTTTGAATCTTGGGAATCCAAAAATGACAACTTTTTTCATGTAAAATCTGTATAGTGCTTTACATTCTCAGATTAATCTTATTATGTCTCAATTAAATTTGATCCAAAATGCCCCCCTCCCCTAGCCTGGCGAGCCAGACCCACATTAAAATGTAGGGTCTGGGCACTCACCGTTCGCAGTGCTCAGTCCGAGGGTCGGGATAATCAGTTGTCTTTCAAATTCCCTCTGCACGCAATAGGAAGCAATAGGATATTTGTTTTCAAGTAACAGGGAATTCAAGCCAAACCGTTGCAACTCTGCCATCAATCATTATGTTAAGCCCAACAAACGACTCTATACACGATTTCAATGCCAGATTTAGTTTCGATTTCTAGAGCTCACAAGTCAACGGAGAGTTCCTAGACTAGCCCTGGCAGCAAATGTAATTTGCTGCCGCTAGGGGCGCGTCTAGATTTCTAGGCTACCCCTCCCCCCTTCCGCTTTTGGTGCTACCCTGACTTCTGGCTGCAGTGTAGCTGCAGCACAATAAGTAGATGCAACATATTGGGTACTGAAATATTCACAAGAATCCATAGAAATTGAATCTTCATGTTGTGTTATCCAATATTAGTTGTACAGATGTATAGTCTATCTTATACACACTCATTGAACCAACAAAGTAAATGCAAAAATAGAGACATTTTTGTAATCATTCCATATTTAGTGTAGTTATTCCATATCAGAACCCCTGAAGTATAATCCAAATACAAGCATGAAACCTCAAAGTGTTACCTTTCATTTGAGACCAGGATTATGCTTCTACACAAAGGGGTTCATGTGCAGTAAGCATTTGATTGTCAGTATGCATTTTGGATAACAAAAAGTCCTATGGGGAGTATCCATAGGCATTTTACAAAACGCATGGGCATACCTTGGCAAATAATAGTCTAAAGCACTCATATTTTCATTCTATATTGATCTACTTTTGCACACTTCACAAGACCTGGTGCTAGGGCTCAGTTGTGTTTCTAAGGGATATCAAGAGACCTAGAGGGCTGAAATGTGGTCAGTTCAGAGATGCTTGTAATCCGGCAGAAAGAAAAAACTATATTCTAGCCTCTGTAACTCTTTGTGAGTACATCACACATTTATTTAGACTGTTTCCTACGAAAACTAGAGGTTCTCAGCTTTCTATAGAGGTCCAACATTTGATGGTAGGCCCCAGAAGAGGTGGGAACAATGCCCTTGTAAATAGGCACAGTGCAATTTCAGGCAAAAACTTCTTTTTGATAGTTAAGAAGTTAACTTGTTTGTTTTATGTCTTCTATGTTTTACTCAGACATATCATGAGTGAAATAAGCAGTCAATAGGCTCATTCGACTTAATGCAGAGCTGTGCTGATCTGGCTGACGTGATGCATGCTGGACTTAACATAACGCCAGAATCACATTAAGCCAGATCTATGCAGTGCTGCGTGAAGTCAAATGAGTCTAATGTCATGGCTGAGGATTTCTCTTTTGGATCTACGTTTCGACCAAAGGAGAAAAAGGCCGCACTTTGCATACAAACATGTTCATTGCACAGTTTATTGTATAGTGTGCAATGAACACATTTGTATGCAAAAAGCGGCCTTCTTCTTTGATGTTACTCATACGTTTGGCCAAGCACTCTAAAAAAGAGGTAAGAAACTGAGTAAAGCCTGCTCCTACCACACATTTCTACGTTTCGATCAATCATAGCCCAGGTGGGCCAATTCAGGCATCAGTTCATTAGTGTGTCATAAGGTTACAGAACAAATCCTGAGTACCTGGGACAGTTTGTGGAGGAGGAGGAGGAAGGCGTAAAGCTTTGCTACACTTAAGTCTTTGCCACACTTAGGGGCAGCCGCGGCCTACTGGTTAGGGCTTCGGACTTGAAACTGGAGGGTTGCCGGCTCGAACTCCGACCAGTAGGCACGGCTGAAGTGCCCTTGAGCAAGGCACCTAACCCCTCACTGCTGTAGCAGGCAGCTCACTGCGTCGGAATTAGAGTGTGTGCTTCACCTCGCTGTGTGTTCACTGTGTGCTGAGTGTGTTTCACGGATTGGGATAAATGCAGAGACCAAATTTCCCTCACGAGATCAAAAGAGTATACTATATATATAGTCATTTTAAGGCCACGTACAGTTTGTTTCCGCAAAAACACCTTTAGAGGGAGAGAGAAGAGATCTAAGGGTGTGATAAATTGCTGGAGTCCGACTTTAATAATGGTAGATATGCTGGGGGCTTGCAAGGTTACTGCAACATGGTGGTCATAGTGAAATTAAAATACAACATTCATTTCTGTTAGATATGAAATTAAAATTTAGGAGTTTGAGAGAAAAGTGACTTTATGCATACTCATGCTAGCATGAGGCCTAGAAAAATTGTGACACCACATATATTACCCCAAAATATATTTTTACACGCTAACCACATTTAACTAAGCCTCCTGGCAGACATGTTACAACACCCATCTGGAGAAAGTCACGGAGGAGTCTGGCCTAAATGTGGGTGGGAAAGATTATGTGTGGTTTCAGCGTTTGAAATGATTAAACCCATCTAATGCTCTGTGAAAACCGAGCTCAAAGTATCCGTGCTAGTTCAAAAAGAATACAGAAATAGCACATGGTGCAAGTCTAGTTTCAGACAACGTCTTTTGTTATTGACAGTTAACAAATTAAGGAAATGTAATTGAATATTTTCAACAATGTGTCAAAAAGTGTACAAAATCTCATCCGACCTTAAAGTCCTAACAATGTTTTTTGCTTAAATCAGTGGAGTACTTTTTGTTTAACATAAAGTGACACACTGCCACTTTTGAGCTGGTTTTCAAGCAACTATTTATGGTGGCATGTAGGCGTCCATATTACTTTGATGGACAGGTGAAGGACAGATGAACACATGTTGTTTTCTCCAGCGCTAGTTATGTGTTGCTAGTTATGTGTTGTTTTCTCCAGCGCTAGTTATGTGTTGCTAGTTACGTGTTGTTTTCTCCAGCGCTAGTTATGTGTTGCTAGTTATGTGTTGTTTTCTCCAGCGCTAGTTATGTGTTGCTAGTTATGTGTTGTTTTATCCAGCGCTAATTATGTGTTGCTAGTTATGTGTTGTTTTCTCCAGCGCTAGTTATGTGTTTCTTGTTATGTGTTGTTTTCTCCAGCGCTAGTTATGTTTTGCTAGTTATGTTGTTTTCTCCAGCACTAGTTACGTGTTGTTTTCTCCAGCACTAGTTACATGTTGTTTTCTGTAGCACTACTTACAGTACGTGTTGTTTTCTGTAGCACTAGTCATGTGTTGCTTTCTCCAGCACTAGTTATGTGTTGCTAGATCTATTTCGACCTCCCTCAGACCGTCACCACGGTCTACACCTTGAATGATGCCATCCTTCTACCTTTTCTCGAGACCATTATATCAACAATGTCATGTGACTGACCTGGAGGCTGTCCCGCCGTAATATAATGCATTCAGGGAGAGGCCTCTTCCTCTTGCCTGGAACGCCTCGGCTCGTTCCGAGCGACAAGAGATGGTGACGGTCATCGGTCGGTCTCATAGATCCATAGTTATGGACATAACTTACGTTATGTGTTGTTTTCTGTAGCGCTAGTTACGTGTTGTTTTCTGTAGCACTAGTCATGTGTTGTTTTCTCCAGCACTAGTTACGTGTTGCTAGTTATGTGTTGTTTTCTCCAGCGCTAGTTATGTGTTGCTAGTTACGTGTTGTTTTCTCCAGCACTAGTTATGTGTTGTTTTCTCCAGCACTAGTTACGTGTTGTTTTCTCCAGCGCTAGTTATGTGTTGCTAGTTACGTGTTGTTTTCTCCAGCACTAATTATGTGATGTTTTCTCCAGCGCTAGTTATGTGTTGCTAGTTACGTGTTGTTTTCTGTAGCGCTAGTTACGTGTTGTTTTCTCCAGCACTAGTTACGTGTTTCGGACCAGAGGACCCTGTGAAAATGAAGAAAGGCCTTCACAGTAGGACATTGCCAACATGATTGCTAAAAGATGCCTATTGTTAGCATGTTATGAAGATTTGATCACTGCCAACTGAGCTGTTTGTGGTGTTTTTGCATGCCTTGGCTTTTAGGCAGGTAGCTCACTAGTATACATTAAAACTCCATAACGCCCTTTAAAAGTCAGCAAATCAGCAGGTCTTGGATCAGTACTAAATGAATGAAGGTAAATGAATGGGAGCAGATCCGCACAGCACATATGCTGGAGTGCATTGGTAATAACTTTATTGCAAAAATACAAGTTCCCTCAACCCCCCAAAAAGCACTTACAAATGAATCCCCAACTGGAAAACCACTGGAAATGCTTTTCTTTACTCTATCTCTCCATCCTCATCCTTCCTGTTCTGTCTGTTTGGCCAGATATACAGACTTAAAGACATTTAGAGATATTCTGGGAACAACCAGTCAGAGGGAACATGTTTTTGAGTTTAAAAATGAGAACAGAATGACCTTGAAGTCCACGGAGTGGCTGTTTGCTGGTTGTCTTGGGAGGGGCATTTGCATAGGGTACTCCTGCACCTGACATGCTACATTCACCAACAAAATCCCTCAGAGGAAGAAAGGACTGGAACTGAACAAATCAAAAAAGAAAACAGAACTAAAGCCTTCTTTCTTTCTTTTGTCCATTTGAGACACTTCATGATGTTAGTACCATTCTTTGGTTATGTCAAATAACTAGTTTCCTTACCCTCCAGTACTATAGAAGAGACGAGTCTGTTGCATTATATGTTAAATATAAGAAAAGTAAGACAGGTCATATAACTCTACAATACAACAGGATTACACACGCAGGTTATGGTATTTGGCTACTTTAAATATTATTTCTTCATCATTGTCCCACTGTTGTGCAAAAAGCTAATCAGCTCCCAAAGAATTCATAGGAGGCCGAAACATAATGTGTACAGTGTATTTGCGTCTGTGTGTGTCTATGTGTGTAGGTGTGTGTGTGGGAGGGGTGTACGTGGGTTTGTGTTTGTGTGTGTGTGTTTGTGTTTTAATTACAATGGGGGCCAATGTTAAAGCATTACAGGGAAAAAATGATTATGTCTTGTAAGGATGCTCAATCCTTTCC
>NW_027468664.1:6360445-6375445 GCF_046254945.1 Alosa pseudoharengus | reverse complement strand
ATGTTAGTATATCTGGCCCAAAATGCCACCAGAGGATAGTCTTCCTGTGTCAGCACTTTACACAATGAAGATGCCAGTGCTCTCAGCACAGGGATTGTAAATTCTTCAACTACTTGCAAAACACACCACACAAAAACATCCCACTACGCACGCACGCGCACGCGCACACGCACGCACGCACAAAAACATCCCACTACGCACACACTCCCTGTTCCCTCTTCATGTAGTACATCCCTCCTGCTCATCCTCACAACACACTTAGCCTGCAGTCAGAATCAACATGCCCTTGCTGCCACCATAACACAAAACTCTCCTGCACACCAAATACACAAAACATCTCCTTTTTCCTTTTTCATATCCCCAAGAATACTCCCTCAGCCCCAAATATCTGCAGCATCACTAAACACACACCCATGTTAATTTAGCAGGGACCATGTAGGGCATCTCTGGAAGAAATATGGAGCTACAAGGAACAGCATAACTGGAACATTTTGTAACATTTTGTATTGTACTGTGTCTTGCCGTGAGTAGATTAATCTGATCACGAGTGCATGTAGCTGTAAAACTAAATGTCTCAGTTTTGTAATGCGATGCCTTAGTCTTTGGTTTGTGGCTTGAGGACTCATTCGTTTGTAAATCTGTAGTGTTTATAGTTAAGACGTCTCCTGAACTTGCAAGAAATGATAGAGCCACACACGGCAGTCACTGCCCAATCCAAGCACGGAGAAACAGTGAAATTACTTTGACAGAAATAAATTATCATACGAAATGATCAATATGCAATTTGATTCAACGCTCACATCTATGGTTTCTGAAGACCACTTCATTCACAGAAGACAGCTTCGTTAACAGACACTGATTTTTCAAACAATCCTTCACATTCACTTACAGTATAGCTCACTCTGGAATTAATTAATTAGATGTTTTATTCATAGTGAAATACCCTGTATTCAAATCATGTTTCAAGCCCAAGCAAGTGAGGCACTGGAGAACATGTTTTTTGTATTTAAGATTTAGTTACTACATTAACTATTCAGCATTATGTGGACTATTCATTTATTCAATATTAGATCTCAAGAATCAATATATGACACTGGCCTGTAACCTCAACAGATGCTAGTAGTGCTAGTGTTTAGCTAGCTAACCACTTTGACAACATTTTGTGGACACTTACAAAATTTTAGTTATGTTCTCTATGAATGTGTGTGAAGCTTTCAAATATAACTGAAATAAAAACCTAACTACCATTTTATATTAGTGGTGCTAAATTGAGTCCTGATATCCCCTGGAAGCTAGACACATCTACTACCCTGTGACCCATTCCCACCACTGACCACTGACCACAGCACATCCCTACCTGTTCTGGGTCCGGCAGCAGGGAGGGCTGAAGCTGGGCTGCTTTGGGCCATCAGACTAGCTTGGTAGAGGGAGTCCAGCTCGGAGAGCTCCTGTTCCACAGGCTCCAGGTCAGCTCCAGAGCCTGTACTGCGGTCGGGGGCACTGCGCATCTCTCTTCCCTGGTGTGGCGTGCGGGACCAGGGGTCAGGGCAGGACATGCTTCCCTGTGTCCTGGAACTGAATGAATGGCCGGTTTCGGAGGCTGGGGAGCAGGGGACCCAGGTGCTGTCAGGGGGGGTCATGTACGGCGTCACCACGGCATCAGGCCGGTCCAGGCTCCAGGATGACCAATGGCACGTGGGCCTGGGCGGGGTCAGAGGACTGGGGCTGGCGCGGGATAGGCCGGGGGAGCGCTGGGGGGCGGAGTTGAGCGGGTGCCACAGCGGGAGGCGCAGGTGGTTCTCCCCATCTCGGCTCTGCGCCTCCTCTCTCCTCCCTCGCTTCTCTCCGTCTTCGGGGCGGGGGGGCTGGGGAGGGGGTGGAGGGGGCCCTTCTGGCCCCGCAGCCTGGCTCTGCTGCTCCACCCTCCCCAGCAGGCTCCAGGCGTCCAGCGGCAGCGAGGGCAGGGAGATGGCCAGGTGCTTGCGGAGGGGCCGGATGGACACACCTGAGGCCTGCAGGATGTCGGACAACCTGATGCCCTCCCAGCGCTCATCCTCCCTCAGCCCCGCCTCCTCCGCGGGGCTCGGCCAATCGTAATGACTTCCGGGGACGACATGGCTATTGGGCGACTGCTGTGTGGAGGCGGGGGAGGTGATTGACGTGTGGCTCTGAGAGAAAGATGGGACTTGATTGGTGGAGGTGGGGGACTGAGGGAGGGAACGGGAGGGCAGGGCAAGGGCAGCGTCCTGATTGGTGTCCCAGAGCTGGTGGGGGGTTTTCGTCAGCAGTACTTGGAGCGGGCCAGGCTGTTCACTATTGGGGAGAGAGAGAGAGAGAGGGAGAGAGAGAGAGACAGAGAGAGGGGGGAGAGGGAGAGAGAGAGAGAGGGAGAGAGAGAGAGAGAGAGGGAGAGAGAGAGAGGGGGGAGAGGGAGGAGGGAGAGAGGGAGAGAGAGAGAGAGAGCGAGAGAGAGTGTGAGAGAGAGAGAGAGAGAGGTGTGGTCAGGATTATGCTGACAGCAGACACAAGACAGGGGTGGCATGTGCTGCCAAGATAGGAAACAACAGGACACTACAACAGGAGAGAGAGACTTTTGGTCAAAACATAATGTCGGCACAATATGTACGTAGTGTTTCCTCAAAAAAACAGTTCAGGGATTTTTAAACCATGAGATGATCAGCATACAAATGTGCACTCAAATGTGTCAAACATTCTTATATTTCCAGCACAAGAAGAGCATTTGGCTGATTTGTAAGCTCCCAAATGACTAAATAATAGGGATTCTAAATAGAGTTTGACCAGGGCGTATAGTAGTTTAAAAAATGAGTAAAATGAGTCCAGCAAGTACTGAAGTGTTGTGGGCTGAGCGTGGGGTCAGACACACTGGGTCTGGACAAACATAGGACACTGCAGAAGCAGCATTCATGCATTCCTGTACTCACTAGGAAACAAAAAAAGTAAGCTGCTATTACCACACTAAAGAAAGCAACAGAATAGACGTATACACAATAAACATACAGAAAAATAAAAGATAGTGAATTTACTTATTAATGTATTCATTTATTTATTTAATTTACTTGTAGTGAATACTTAATTTTCAGTGTCCCATGTAAGGTAAAAAAACGGTGATTCCAAAGTAGCCTACTAAGCCATAAATCATGTATTCTATGTTTCTTCAGACCAGAGTGCACCGTTTGGGAAGAACTTGTTGAAACCGTGGCTTTGGTAAAAGGTAAATGGACTGCATCTATATAGCACTCTTCTACTTATCCGAGCACTCAAAGCGCTTTACAGAGTAATGACTCACATTCACCCATTCACACAAACACTCATACACCGATGACACATACTGCCTAACAGAAGGGCTACAGTTAATGCTCATAGTCAATTTTCATTTCTTTACTGCCGAATGTAGCATGATTTTGGTTCATCTTCTGCTGAGTATCACAAATTCTAAAACATACAGTATACTGAAGGAGTGTGAGGAACAAATAGAAATGGCAGCCACAGACACAAGAGTGTTCATATTGTAGCAGTGAGTTGGTTACAAACAAGCTGGAAGAGTACAAAGGGTACAAAGGTTCACATCTATAATAGAGAAGAAAATAGGATTTCTATAGGAGATATACTGTAATACAGGAGAAAACATGGCCACTTATCTCTCCTCAAGTATGACTAGTAATTGTTACATTAGCTTTGTCTCCAGATAGCACACTTTGTTCAATTTAAAAACAAGTAAACCAAATTAAACCACCTGGTCGGACAGTTTGAAAGAGTTTGTTAAAGTACCACCAAAGCACTTTTCCTCTGTTGCAGGCACGCTATTTGTTTATCCAGCAGCGGCTTTGGAAATAACGATGTCCACAGCCAAGGTAGAGTCCCGGTATGTTGCATGATGTTATGAAAGTATGATGATCTGGCAAAATTGCATAGTGCGGTTATAGCCGATAGATAGTCGCGAAACGAATGCAGAAGTGCCATTCATCCTGTTACGAGTTGATGAACCACTGAAACGATTTTGGAAACATTATTTTATGGAACAAAAAACTCTTTGGTGTTGCTTTAATATTTGCTCAATATACAGTAGATGCAGCACTATCATCACCACTTGCAGTAGGTCTGAGAATTTTTTCATGTTTTCCTGCCAAAAATAAACATCCTGGAGAGTGATATGAAGGAAATCACACACACAACACACGCACACAAACACACACACACCATAGTAATAATAGAAAACTTTGCCAATACATAGTGCCAATGTCACTGGTGAGAATACCAGTCCTACATAGAGCTGAATATCTTTTATCATAATGAAAACTCACCAGTGACAACACTTCATATGAGACTAAAACTCTCTGCTTTGTTATATGTGGTTTCTGTTTTCTTTCAGATCAGTACGAGTATTTTATCTGCTGTACGCTAACCCTTGGCTACAGGACATATGGTACAAACTGATAGCTATATGACACATACACCTGCATTATGGAGAGCTGGCCTGTGTGAAACATTGCTTTCTGTCCACTTTGTGATCATTTTTTAAATTTCCAGACCAGCTTCTGGTGTGGTAGGATAATGCGTACAGCACCATGTACTGTACCCACCAGAGGCTTGGTCATTGAGGAAAGGAGTGAACATCCCCCCTACACTTTCAAAGGGAAATTAAATTAATAAAATGTACACATTTAATAAACTCATTGATTAAGTGTAACAACACTATATTAATCTGGAGTACGATATAATTGCTTTACACCCTCACAGTCCTTTATAAGGCCTTTGCTTTCATTTACCAGCCAAACCAACAACCCCCCCTCCCACCCCCCAAATCCAACTCCGCCGTCCGCAGCTTCGTCCACTACTTTTAAAACCAGCTGCCGCCACTGGTCCCATAACAAAGTAATGTTCCCACACTACCATCGCTCCTGCTTCTGGTCCCATAACAAAGTAATGTTCCCACACTACCATCGCTCCTGCTTCTAACAGAGCAGCTACAGCAGCCCAGCACGAGGTGCCCCGCATCCATACTCCTCTCCCTATGGCTGCAAGGGGATTTCAAATACCACAACTACACAACTTCTATTTCCTGTCTTACATAATCTGCATTTAACATGACCTACACTTAACACACTCACACACAAGCTCTATACACTCATATACATACCACACACACACACACACAAACACACACACACACACACACACACACACACACACACACACACACACACACACTCATATACACTACCACACACACACGACACATGCGTTGAGGAGTGACGCACACAGTGACCTTAACCTGCTTTTGCTGCAGATGAATCACTGTAGTGATAAACGTGCCACCGGACTGCAGTGATCTGAAGTGAAACCAGCAGTAATGAAAGAGTATGAGTAAAAGCAGAGGGATTCACACACACACACACACACACACACACACGCACGCACACACGCACACACACACACACACACAGTTGGGAACACACATTTGAATGAGGGTGATGGGACACCTCCATCTCCACCTTCATCTCTCTTTATCTCACTCTCTCAGCTTTATGCCCCCATGACAGATGCAGTCAAAGAAACTTAGTGACTAATGTATATCTATAATTGATTGAGTTTGTGCTGGTTGTGTGTGTGTGTGTGTGTGTGTGTGTGTGTGTGTGTGTGTGTGTGTGTGTGTATGCGTGTGTGTGTGTGTGTGTGTGTGTGTGTGTGTGTGTGTGTGTGTGTGTGTGTGTGTGTGTGTGTGTGTATGCGTGTGTGTGTGTGTGCGTGTGTTACAGTATGTGCATACGGTATGTGAGAGTGTTTTTTCATGACAGTGTGTGAGAGTGTGTGTTTGTGGTGTGTGTTTGTGTGTATGGGAGAAAGAGTGTTTGGTTGGGTAAGCAGCACTGATTAATGTGATAGAGTGTTGGCTCCCTGTAAATACTCCCAGACCACCACGCTCCGTAATTACCCATGGGGCTGTGGGCCAGGTCAGCCCATACATCACCGCCCCTGCTCTCATCGATCTGGACAACAGAAGGAAGTGGCAAGAGGAGGAGAAAGAAGAGGAAGAGGAAGAAGACCAGAAGAAACAGTAGAAGAAGAAGAAGAAAAGGAAGAAGGGGAAGAGGAAGCTGAAGAAGGAAAAGAAGAAGTAGAATAGAGGAAGAAGGGGAAAAGTGCCTCTACATTCAGACCTTGAGAGCCATTACTGTATAGTGTCTGTGTAGCCATTGAACTTCTTGTCCTACACATGAATACCTTATCTTGTGATCTAAACTTCTTGTCCTACACATGAATACCCTATCTTGTGATCTAAACTTCTTGTCCTACACATGAATACCCTATCTTGTGATCTAAACTTCTTGTCCTACACATAAATACCTTATCTTGGGGCGGCATTAAGTGTAAGTTTGATCATGGCCAGACATGGTGTGACAGCTGCAAGGAGGCAGAAATTATTAAATATTTTGGCGTATACAGATTTGTTCAGCAACTTGATGAACAGAACAGAAAACCAAGAAGGTGACATTTTGTAATTCCTTGTGGGGACCATGAAGAAGGAAATCAGAATATGGAGGCAAGAAATTAAAGTAGATAAGCATGATAGCGATGATGTTGATCATGAAGGAAAACACTTTTACTGGGTTGCATTGCTTAATTGGTCTATGTGATTTTCAAATCAATTTTCAATTTCAATTTAATTTTACTTATAGAGCACCAAAACATTACATATGTCTCATGGCGCTTTACAGAGTGCTAGACAATCAGAGAAAAGAAAAGAAGGCCCATGGGTAACAGGGGTAAACCCTTAATATTCAGTGGATATCTCATAATGCCTTCACAAAGCAGAATTAAAAGTGCATGTAAATGGCAGGCTTTCCCATAAAGGGTACATCAATTTGTAAGGCATCAATTAAATATTTGCCTGATCCAACCAAGCACAATACTGTTACAACAATGTCAGTAAGGTTCCCTCCGACCCCACAAGTCATGAGGTGTCTCACTGTGTAAGACAGTGTGAAATTAGCTTTTCCTAATCCATTCATTACAAGCTTTCCTTTGTGGCGTCACCGACCACTGGGACCGGCCTTTTGAACCGCCCTCAGCTGAGACCAGACCACCAGACCAACACCAATGAGCTTTCCACAGGTGGTGGGGCAGACAACTGGGGGGCTGGGGGGAGAGGAGAGCGAGGGGAGGGGGGGGGGGGGCGGTACCTTTGCGGCCCGTGCGGTCGGCTCTGCTCCGGTGGCCGTGCGACCTCCAGCTGAGCTCCTGCCCTCCGCATGCACCCCTGCAGCCGGCCGGCCGCAGACTCAGTCCTGCTATCAGTGTTAGCCTCATGCATGGGCAATCTTAGTGAAGCTACAATGCAAAAGAATAAAATAAAACAGAATGGAGAGGAAACAAAGAGAGAAAAGAGAGGGAGAAGAAAGTGAAAGAAAGAGAGAGAGAGAGAAAGAGAGAGAGAGAGAGTGAGAGACAGGGCAAGAGGGGAGGAAAGAGAAAGAAAGCAAAATGCAAGGGAAGAAAGAAAGAGGTGAGTTATGAAGGGCCTAGCATGCTGCCTCTGTTCTACTGTACAGCTGCAGTTGGTCAGAGAAAGGCGCGAGTGGGACCTGCCACTCGACACCAGGAGAATACAGTTTTGTCGGGGACGTTCAGCAGGTTAAGTGTCGCACCACAGGTCCATCTGAGCCACGTTCGAGAGGAGGTGGCCTTTTGGCCACGTAAAAATGACCTTGTGTTTGACCCCTGTGGTGCCACTGCTCGGCCTGCTGAAGGCACCCTTAATGAGTGGCATGTTAGAAAGGGCAGAGTGAAGAAGCATCGGATGCACAGGAGAGAAACCAAGACTCAAAAGGCCTTCCGTGACCAGCCCTAACCATTCATAATCTACTGGAACATTACACTTTACATCAATCATCATCACAATAGTCATCAGTCTGCATTGCAGACCTCATTAGATTAGTTAATGTTTGTAAATGACGGTTTTCATTCCTGTGGAAGCGGAGGCCAAGCTTTGGCCCAGGAGATACTCGGCCTAGAGCTGCCTTGGTTGCTCTCCTGCCTTCAGTTGTTACATGAACAAAACTGCATGAGAGGTTAAGATGTGCTGCCATGGTTGCTGAAGTCTCACTCCTTTTAAAACCCAAACATCTGAAATTACAGTGCAGTTTATCCCTGTGGAGGCATTCTAGCACATTGTCTGAGTAATTCTAAATTGTAAGTGCCAAACAAACTCTGTCTTCCATGAGCATAGTACACGGTAGACTGCTTAGGGGCTCACAGGTAGCACACACACACACACAAATACACTGGACAAACATAATACACACACCAAGGAACTGACAAAGAGAAGTGTGTGTGTGTGTGTGTGTGTGTGTGTGTGTAGAGAAAGAGAGAGAGAGAGAGAGAGATAATGCATATGAATGAACACACTATGTGCCGGTATGTGGACCAAAAGACACACTATGAGGTCATGTGTTGACCTGTTGACCAATCTGGACTGATAATCTGAAGAGAGACTTGAGAACTGTTTGCTGAGACTGTTTGAAGAGCTCTGATTCCTATTGGCTGGAGGGGCTGGGGCTGCACTGGAGCTGGCTGACCCATTAGCAGCTGGGGTCAGAGGGTGCTAATCCCGAAGCTCATTTCAACTGGGTAACAGATAATCATCCAATTAAAAAAAAAAAAAATGACCATCCTTTCTGTTAAAGCACACAAACACACGCACACGCACACACACGCACACATTCACACACACACACATTTGCACACACACACACTGGTGACCTGAATTTCAGTGCTTTGAGCTGGTTGTTTAAAATAGCCTGGTCTGGTCTGGGATTTTTTCCCCTCGTTCTCTGCCTGGCTGTTGAAAAGAAGCTACTCTCATAAATCACACTAGACAGGCCACCATTTTGGACCAACAACATGCGCGCACACACACACACACACACACACACACACACACACACACACACACACACACACACACACACACACACAAAATACTAACAGTTCAAATTTGAAAATTGAACTTGCCAGTCCTTGGGAAATTAGAAAGAGTGGGTGCATTTGCAGGGACATAATTCAAAAACTACATTTCCTACAGTTCCATTAATACTCCAAAGGGTAGCTTGGCACTCGGACACATGCGTGTGTGAGATGGCTCTTGGCCTCCGTTACTGCTGTGCATTTACAGCCAACGATTTTGAGCACTGGGGTGTGGCTATGCCTTACGCGTGCATTACATTTGATTATACCTCTGGGATGCCAGTTCATGCAACCGCATCGCCCACAGCAATCCATTCCAATCCTGCTGAGGAAGGCCTATCGATTTCGGAAGGATTCATCTGAAGCTGGCAACCCTGCCACCCACTGCTCATTACCGCTCCTCCTTCTGCCTCTCTCTCTCCTCCTCTCTCTCCTCCTCTTCCTCTCTGCTCTCGCTCCACCACCCTCCTCCTCCGGTTGAAATTATGGGATGGAGGTTGAGCGAGTCATGTTTACCACCCACACAAAGTGCTCCTGTCAGACCCCACTCTCTCTAGCTACTGCAGGGCTAGACCCTAGTGCAGCGGTGTAGGCCACACAGTATGCTGCAGTCCTGAGCTGACCGCGTCCAATTAGACCAGCATAATGTGTTGAAGGGGACAACAAACACAAGCACGACCACGAATACACAAACACACATGACTTGTACACATGACTTGACACACACTTGTGCATCACGGTTACAGAACACCTTTGGTCATTGTCCCCCCCACCCCAGTGTGCCCGTGCTGCTGTTTACCCTGGTGCTGCAGCTCGTCCAGGTCCATGAACTTGCTGGGTTTGGGGTTGAAGCCCTGCGCCGCCTCCCGCTCCTTCTCCCGCTTCCTCTGGAGCTCCTGCTGCCGCGCGCGACGCGCCACCTCCTCCTGCAGCTCGTCCAGCTCGCTGCGGCCCTCGGCTGCAACACACACACACGGACACGGATACGGATACGGACATAAACACACATAAACACACACACACACACACACACACACACACACACACACACACACACACACACACACACAAACAACAAACAACAAACAAACAAACAAACAAACAAACAAACAAACAAACAAACACACACACACACACCCACACGGATACGGATACGGACATAAACACACACACACACACACCAAACAAACAAACAAACACACACACACACACACACACGGATACGGATACGGACATAAACACACACACACACACACCAAACAAACAAACAAACAAACAAACACACACACACACACACACACGGATACGGATACGGACATAAACACACACACACACACACCAAACAAACAAACAAACACACACATACATAAATATGAATGTAAATATGAATGTGCATGCACACACAGGAGAAGCTGTGAGAAGGAGATGCTGTTGGACGTAAGGGAGTGTGGAATGCCAGTAAAATTGGCCCCAGGCTCAGCACTGATCAACACCATTAGGCTCTCTAGTGTATATTTCTGTCATTCCTGTCACATTAGATCAGCTGATCTGGTCTGATTTACAGACATTGGCCCCTGAAGTAGTGGCTCTCAGATAAGCAAACACCACTGCTGACCGCATTTAGACTCACCTAATTGTATCTCTAGGCGGCCAAAGTCAACATACCAGTAACTAATGCTAGAGCAGGTCAATACTCCACTACCGTCAGAGCCTGCGGTGGAGCCACAACCCATGCTTGCGGTGTCTGACCGACGGCTGTGTCCATCTGCACTCACCTGGGCCGGTGAGGGTGCGCGGCCAGCTCGGCGAAGGGAGCTCTTGCAGGATGGCGCTGCTGCTCTTGGACTTAGGCACGGAGCGCCAGGACGGCCCAAAGGTCAGTGACCTTTTACTGGCCATATCCCTGAGACAGGAGAGGAACGTCAGCGGAATAACCCAAAAAGTGACGCTTTTATGCATAATGTGTAAGAAGTAGGGTTTACCTGTGTGTGTGTGTGTGTGTGTGTGTGTGTGTGTGTGTGTCTGTGCTGCATGTATGTAATGTTACATTGTTACATTGTTTCTATTGGATTGCGTGTAGGTGAATGACACAGATATGCAAGTGTGTGTACATCTGTGCATTTGTGTGTGTCTGTATGCTGAGATGGAAATGTGAGTGTGTGGGTAATATGAGCTGAGATGTTAAGTGTGTTATGTGGGTAAGTGACTTGAGATCTGAATGTGTGTGTTTGTGTGTGTGTGTGTGTGTGTGTGTGTGTGTGTGTGTGTGTGTGTGTTAGCTGAGATGTTAAAGGGAAACTTGGCAGGATTTCCCCCTCTGCTGAAGAAATTGTGCATTATGCTATTTCAAACTGTGGAAAAAGGTAATGATAAAGCACATGGATTTGTTTACAAGCTAGCAAACCGGTAAGCATAAGTTCGGCAGACTATGTGGATGGTACAAGGTAAGAAACACGATTTAAAACGAGTTTCTTGTTTCTCACTTCTCTTTCCGGGACGGTAGTCTCAATGTTGCAAGGTTGGTTTTCCACCTGGGGACGCTAGGGGCAGCGGGAAAAGTCACCATTTTCACCGGAACAGGTCATTTAACCATCCAAATGATTTCTAAACGGGTTTATTATGTTGAAATAGCTGCCAAGTTCCCCTTTAATGTGTGTGTGTGGGTAAAGTGAGTTGATATTCTGAATGTGTGTGTGTGTGTGTAAGTACTTTGGGCAGCCGTGGCCCACTGGTTAGCACTCTGGACTTGTAACCGGAGGGTTGCCGGTTCAAGCCCCGACCAGTGGGCCGTGGCTGAAGTGCCCTTGAGCAAGGCAGCTAACCCCTCACTGCTCCCCGAGCGCCGCCGTTGTAGCAGGCAGCTCACTGCGCCGGGATTAGTGTGTGCTTCACCTCACTGTGTGTTCACTGTGTGCTGTTTGTGTTTCACTAATTCACCGATTGGGTTAAATGCAGAGACCAAATTTCCCTCACGGGATCAAAAAAGTATATATACTTATATACTATACTAATGTGAGCTATTCTGTGTGTGTGGGTGTGTGTTAAGTGCGCCACATACTCAACGCACCCGACCAGTAGCGCAACAATGTGACGTCACAGAAGCGCCGTAACCATTTATACTCGCGCGTGGTGGTCGCGACACTAGTTGCAATATTCTCCTGAACAGAGGTGTCGCTGTTGTGAAAAGACTAACATTAACTACGTTACAGCAGAAGAAGCTGCAGTAATGTAAGAAACACTAGTAGCTAGGGTTAGCTAGCCTCTGTGATGGTACTTCAGACTTTGGTTGCTACTATTCACAACTACCATCATCATTATCATGTAGTTTCCAAGGTGTGTGCACAGGTAGATAGATAGATAGATAAATAGATAGGTACTGTAGTCATCCCAAGGGAAATTTTAATAATTTAAACAGTTTAGTTTGCTGGCTAGCTAGCTAGCAGCTGGCTGAGTTTGTGTAATTTCCTGAAGTGGAAAGAGATTTTGTTCAGGCCTTAATAGATATCCTTTGTTTGAAAATAAATCATTTCTATTCTTTCCTCTTAATTCCATGTGTTGCAACTCTCACTGGTAACTTTGTTAACTTATCCAGCAAACTATTAAAAATTCACGACTGTAACAACACTGCAACTCTCGCTTGCCCTCGAACTAGTCCATCTTCCTGTTTCTGCCTTGTTGCGCTCGTCTGAAAAAAAATGAGTGGTGCGCTACCGTGTGCTACACGGCCAAAACCCTGGCGCGCCAGAGAGATCTACGTCATTTTGACGTCACATTGTCGCGCTACCGGTCGGGTGCGTCAGGTAATGTATGTAGAAGCCTTAAGGTGTGTGTGTGTGTGTGTGTGTGTGTGTGAGTTGCGTGGGTGTGGGTGTGTGTGTGTGTGTGTGTGAGTTGCGTGGGCGTGTGGAGCGCTACCTGTGTGTGCTGGCGCCGGCGGCCTCGTGCAGGGGCATGTCCATGCTGACGGGGCTGTTGCTGTTGCGCTCGCTGCTCTCGTAGCCGCTCTCCATCCTCTGGATGAGGCGCGGTGGTGGTGGTGGTGGAGCGGGCAGTCTCTCCATCTCGCCCTCGCACGCCGCCGCTGCCGCCTCGGCCTCGGCCACACCACCGCCGCCCGCCCCCCCAGCGCCTCCGGCCGCGCCCAGCGGGGGGCTGGCGGGCAGTGCGGAGAGCGGCTGCGTCCAGCGACGGCCCGCGACGTCCCCCGGGCGGGTGAAGATGCTGTCGATGTTGAGGGCCTCGCGCCGCGGGCGCCAGGCGGGCCGGTAGCATCGCCCCCCCCCGCCGGCGGACGAGCTGGACTTGGACTCGCTGCTGGTGCTCTCGTCCTCCCAGACGTCGCGTCCTCCCAGTCGTCCCCGTCCCACACCCCCCCCTTGGGGGCCCCCGGCCACGCTGGCGCCGCTGCCCCCCCCCACCGACGAGCCGCAGCCCCCCAGGCCCGAGCTGGCACAGGACGGGGGCCGCCCGTGCATCAGGAGGGTCCCGGCGTCCGGGTAGTCCTGCTGAGGTCGACCCCTGCTGGAGGGACGGGGCGTGGACACGGGGCTGGGCTGCTCCTTCAACAGCACCTCACCTGAGCAGAGTAAGGGGACACGTCAGGGAGCTCTGATAGGTCAATGCGTGTATGAGCACTGTATAATGCATCTATAATGAGCACTTCATAATGTATGTATTTATGCATACTGTTATAAGTTCAGTCGAGGATATCTACACCTGTGAGTTTCTGTATGTGTTTCCATTAATAAATACATAAAATGTATGTGCGTGTGTGTGTGTGTGTGCGTGTGTGTGTGAGAGAGTGAGTGTGTGTATGTGTTTCCATTAATAAATACATAAAATATGTTAGTGTGTGTGTGTGTGTGTGTGTGTGTGTGTGTGTGTGTGAGAGAGAGAGAGTGTGTGTGTATGTGTTTCCATTAATAAATACATAAAATATGTGTGTGTGTGTGTGTGTGTGCCCAACCTGCTGTCTCCAGACTGTGGTGGGACCCTGCTGGGCTGTCGGGGCTGCAGACCACGGTCCCCTGGGAGTCCGAGGAGAAGTGGCTGGCCAGCGACTCGTGCTGCGAACGCGTCGGCAGGTAGCTGCAGCTGTCCGTGGACGAGTCGGTGCGCGTGTCGCTGGAGATGGACGGCTCCCGGCCTGACCGCACACACACACACACACACACACACACACACGGCCACAGTCAAACTCAACACATCTTAATACTGTACAACTACAGAAAAAAAAACATCTCAATAATATACTGTTTAACTACAACAAAAACATCTCAATATTGTGTTATATAACAATAGCAAACACAACCACAACAGACTCACACATCTCAACACACAACAATAACCCCCTTTGGGATCTACTACTGCAAAACAGGGCTTTCTGTTTCTGAATCAACAAAAACAAAGTCACAGAAGTGGAATCTGCGACTCACAGTGGTGCCTTGTGCAAGACGCGTTGTGACAACGTTGGGCCGCTCTACGATAGAGACATGGAGTAAAAGCATTAGCCCAAATGAGAGCTCTGCTATGTCTGCCTACTAGGGCATCACTACTGTACCTAATGAAGTGGGGGACGGCGCCAAAACCACTGACAAATTGAGAGAGAGCTGCCCACATCATTACGCCTGATGTCAAGAGGGGTCGTCCAGACAGAGTGCTGACTCAAGTCGACCAGAACTCTTTCAATCACTACAAACCCACTCAACGGTCACTCACTCTCTTTCTCTATTCTCTCCCACTCTCCTGTTCATCTAGCTCTCCTCTCTTCCCCTCATCTCTCTATCTCTACCTCCCTCTTATCTCTTCTCTATCTCCCTCTTATCTCTTCTCTATCTTCCTCTCATCTCTCCATCTCATCTCTCCGTCTCATCTCTCCGTCTCATCTCTCCGTCTCTCAGATTCTCTCTTTCTCAGTTCCATTTCTCTATCCCTCCCTCCGTGGCGCTCACCGCTGTCCTCGCTGTCGTAGCCCTTGCTGCTGTGCTGCAGGTCCAGCTGAGGGGCTGCGTCCTG
>NW_027468664.1:6345445-6347945 GCF_046254945.1 Alosa pseudoharengus | reverse complement strand
GCAGCTTTAACTAAAATTGATGTTTAACATCAATGTGTGTCAACACATACAGTATTTGATAAATTCTCTGGTCATCTGTAGATAATCTATAGGCACAGTAAAACCTACAGACAGACACCAGCCAGAGCTCCAGCAGGCCGAAGCCCATTAGCTCCATGACCCTTCCTCCCCTCTCGGGTCCTGCATCTCTGTCTGGGGCTTATCGCCCCCCATGCTGGTGTTTGGCGACGGCGTCCTCTACAGCAATTACGGCGACAGCACTAATCACTGACACACCTGAGTGCGGGAGCACCAGATAAGCAACGGATGATGAAAGATCCCCGCTAGAATCTGTCATAACAAAATAGGCACGCCGCCAAGTCCAGCTGTCGCCCCACTGTGTGTGGGTGTATGTGTGTGTGTGTGTGTGTGTGTGTACTCTTACTACAACCGCATTCTTTCGGTGAGTTCTGTTTTTTACAGTTTGACATCTTGCACACACGCACAGACACACACACACACACACACACACACACACACACACACACACACACACACACACACACACACACACACACAGACACACACACACACACACATGCACGCACACAAAAGCACACACACACACACACACTTGATTGTCAACTTGATTGTCGAAGCAAACAAGAACAAGCCAAATGCACAAATGCAGTGTCCAGTCCGTGGTAACGTGCACCTGACAGCAGGTAGTGGGGGAGAGGAGAGAACAAAGGATCATGGGCACGACATGCTACCGTGACTGATTCTCCTGACTGTAAAACAATCCCTCTCCGTCTGCGTCCGCGAAATGAGCAACGATCTGACCCAGAAAAAGGCTCTGGCTCGGTGAGAAACGACGCTCTGCTGCACTCGGAATGAATGGGCAGAATCGGAACACTGTTCAGAATTCAGCACATTATCTGGGATGATTCATTGACTCACACTGAAAAGACAAACTCGTGCAAACATCTCCACAAACCTCTGAGCAAACTCACGCACTGAGGGAGAACTCACGAATCTATCTGATTGACACCCTTCACTCGGTCGTACATACGTCCCATTCAAACAGAGCATGCAAAAACAAAGCCAGCTCCTCTGGGTTCAATGTCAAACACTGGGCTTGCTTAAACACACTTGCATCTATCTACGCATTCAAATGACTCGGAGCTCCTACTGCTACTGCAGCCACACCTTCTGCCATTAATAATTCTGCCTTTATGGATGGCCCGCACTGGCCAGTGCGCTGTCCCAGGCCTGACCACCGCTCCAGTCAGCAGCCTTTAAACTGTTTACGGAACGCTAATGGAAGTGTTCAGCAACATTGAGCCTGGGAACAAAACAATCTGTGCGAATAGAGTCTTAATTAGATTCCGCTCACTCGCGCACTCACCCCTCACCACTGGCTTCCGTGCGTTTGATAAATCTATATGTTAAAACTCCTTACATCCACATTACTGACTGCATATAAATGAACCCTTAAAGAGGAGCTCTCATCAGATGGGATCTCTCTCTCTCTCCCTCCCTCCCTCCCTCCCTCTCCCTCTCTCTCAACTGTGTGCTCACACATACACCTCTCTTTCTGTAACACACACTTTCACACTTCCCTCTCTGACACGCCAACTCTTGCTCTCTGCCTTTGTCCCTCTCTTTTTCTCTCTCCCTGTTACACACACACACACACACACACACACACACACACACACACACACACACACACACACACACACACACACACACACACACACACACACACACACACACACACACACACACACACACACACACACACACACACACACACACACACACACACACAGACAGACAGCTCAGCTTTGATCCAGTAACGGATCTTTCCACTGTTTATTTGCTTAAAAGCAATTACCGCTATTGATGTTTACACAGTGTGTCCTCTAACAGAATAAATGAGAGATAAAGGGAATCTATGGCCTTCAATCAAACAGACCCCAACAATCACCTTCCAGGATTAGACGAGTGTATAGCAGAGTTACAGGCATGTCTGCTCTAGGAGCTGTTAAAAAACAATAACAACAACAAACATCCGAAAGACCCAAACAATGTCAACAAACAAGCTCCCAGAACAAGCACTTCAATACGATTACCAGCTGTGTGTGTGTGTGTGTGTGTATCTCTGTGTGTGTGTGTGTGTGTGTGTGTGTGTGTGTGTGTGTGTGTGTAGGGATATCTTATCGTATACATAGCCATCACCTGGGGCTGTAGTAAATGACAGGAATATTAATAATCTCAACAAAAGGAACAGAACAGAGAAGAGAGGAGAAGAGAAGAAAAGAAAAGAAAAGAAGAGAAGAGAAGAGAAGAGAAGAGAAGAGGAGGAGAAAAGAAGAGAAGTAAAGAGAAGAGAAGAAAAGAAAAGAAAAGAAGAGAGGAGAAAAGAAGTAAATAGAAGAAAAGAAGAGAGGAAAAGAGAAGAGAAGAGAAGAGAAAAGAACAGAAGAGAAGAGAGGAGAAGAGAAGAGAAGAGAAG
>NW_027468664.1:6322945-6340445 GCF_046254945.1 Alosa pseudoharengus | reverse complement strand
ACGTGCTGTGCTGACAGACATGTGCTTTTAATGTATATCATGACAGCTGGTCTGCAGGTCAGTCCACATCTGACCCCCTGACCTTCTAACACCAGCGCTGCGACCCTGTGTCTGCTGGCTGCTGGCTCAGCACCACTCAGGACACACTCCATCACACAGCACCGACAAGCGGCACACCTAAATCACCACCACACACACACCTCACCCCATCACTCCTACACCAACACAGTGGAACACAGGCTAGGGGCCAGTAAGGGCCAGCAGGGGCCAGACTCAATAAGCTAGATTCCAGTAGAGAATTCGAGTACATTCACAGACCACTATGATACTGTGGATTTCTTTAGCCTTCAATTCTATTAAATTTAATTACAAAATAAAGCAAATCACTTTTTAAACATTACCACCTGGTTTCCTCCCCCCTGAAGACTGGCTGTCTTTAATGCAAGCAAAAAATTGATTGAAATCCCAATATATTTGAGTAGCTGTATATCAAAGTACTGCAGTCTTACTGATAGTGGTTAAATTGAATCAGGAGGACCGGAGAAGATCACCATAAATTCCCTCTGACTTTATGAGACTGGCATAATCTAGCCCGACACATGAAAAGGTTCACCAAACACACACACACACACACACACACACACACACACACACACACACACACACACACACACACACACACACACACACACACACACACAGACACAATGACTTTATGAGAGTGGCATAATCTAGCCCGACACATGAAAAGGTTCACCAAAAATGCACACACACACTATGAACGGTCTCTGGAAAACACCATACCTACACATCATTTCTATTCCATTCAGTTCTCTTCAGTTCAATGACTGACAAGGTCAGATTGCACAGAAACAACAAACTGCAATGCACCTACTGCACCATAACTCTGGCTACAATACAGGAAGTGTTCACACCCCCCTACATAAGAGAGGTCAAGAGAAACCCCCCCCCACTGTGTGAGGGCCATTATTAGCCTGCTTCTGTCAGAGATCTCAGCAGAGTGGCCGCATGACTCTCACCTTGAGAGCGCAGAAGATGCAAGAGTCCTCCATGCACTTGTGGGTGGTCAGCTGTCGGAAGCTTCTTCTGAAGATGTCCAGGTGCCAGAGGACCTACGGTCAGGGAAGACATGTTCACAGTTAGGGTTTCCAAACGAGCAAAAGTAAACATTTCTATTCTTTTTACAGGGTAAAACTAACTACTGTCTAAAGGTGTCGTAAGTGAATCCTTGGCTGACAGGCTGGAAAGTGAAGGTTATGCAGCTTATTTTCAATTGGTGAAACTGATATACGCAACCTATTAGAGTAAAAATGAATTCACTGCTGAAAAAAAAAATATGCTTAAAATTTCCATCAGCTTATTACAGGTAGATAATGGCCATCATTTCCTTTCAAAATTAATTTTACACCTGTGGAAACAAAGTAAAGTTATCATGTTAACCATGTCAATATTAAATAAAGCTCTTTCAGGACCTATAGAGAATAGAGATTATACTTATGCGTGAAATGAAAATGATGCCTGTCTGTGTGAACATACCAGTGGCTGTAACGTTTTAGTGTACGGTGAACAGAAGAATAGAGTGTCAGTGCACGTCTGTAAACCAAATCATGGCAAACTGTCTGCTCATTGCGGAGGAGCCCCAAACACAAACACTGGCCTTCACAGAGCTGCGTCAGGTGTAATGGGAGACTCAGTGGAGGCGGAGGCCTGGGTTTACCAAGCAGCTGAAGCCAAGATAACCCAAAGCTCAGAGGCAATCACCATCGTCCACACTAAGGCTAAATGCCACACGTTCAGAGTCCATCAGCTCAGAACAATAGCAAAGACACCAGCCTATCAGTGGTCATAAATAATGGAGTGTGATGATGGGATGAACTATCAACGCTCTTACCCGGACCGGCACCCATGTAAGCAAAGAACACTACGGTTCATGTAAGTAAAGAACACTACGGTTCATGTAAGTAAAGAACACTACGGTTCATGTAAGTAAAGAACACTACGGTTCATGTAAGTAAAGAACACTACGGTTCATGTAAGTAAAGAACAGCAAGGAGGACTTCTCCTCTTAGGAATTCACTTAATTCTGTTTGTATAGGCCAGTAAAGTTAAAAGTGACTAGACTTTACAGATCAGATGTAGCACACTGTAAAAGCATAATGTTTCAGTTCACAAACAATATCTTAACACAAACAAGAATGCATAAATAAAAACAAACAAAAAATACACTCAAGAAGCTCTCATTTATCACAGGCTGTAATGAAAGAGTTACTTCTCAGGACGGACTTAACAGCTACAGCCTAATGATCCAGGGCTACGCTAGGGTAGAGCAATGTCTCAGAAAAGCCAGGCTTGGGTTTTAACTTAGGCACGTACAAGTAAACTAAATAAACACAAGTTCCAGCTTTACACTTACAATACACAACCCAAAACAAGACAACAATTTCCTTTCAACTCTCGAAAATGACAGTTATTCTCACATTCAAAAAATAAACTTATTCACCCAGTCATTCAAACAAACTCCCTCACTCCCTCCCTCACTCGTTCACTCACTCACTCACTCACTCACTCACTCACTCACCCCCAAGAACAGTTAGCCCTTCAGCAGTAGCAGCCTGAGTTCCTGCAGCGCTCCCTGAAGAACGTCTGTGTGTGTGTGTGTGTGAGAGTGTGTGTGTGTGTGTGTGTGTGTGTGTGTGTGTGTGTGTGTGTGTGTGTAAGCAGCGCTGGTCCAGCTGTCCTGTGGTCCTCTCCTCTCCTCAGCACCACCTCAGCCCTGATGCTCCCACCAGCCCTCTCCCCTCCTCTCCTCTCCTCTGTTCGGCACGACTCGGCAGCCAGAGACAGCACCTCCTCTTAATCCCCTCAGCAGACCAGAAAATCAGAGCAACCCACTCCAGGCACAGGATCATAGGAAGCCCACGGGGGGATGAAAGGGAAAGACAGAAAGAATGAAAAACAAGAAAGGAAAGAAAGAAAAGAATGAAAGAAAGGGAAAAAAATGAGGTTAAGAAAGACAAGGGGGGGACCGGAGATAAAAAAGAGAGAAATGATGTGGAGAGGTAGAGAGATGAGACAAGAATGAGAGTCAAGGAGAGAGTGTGTGTGTGCAGGAGTGGGGGAGAGAAAGAGAGAGGGAGGGAAAAGGGAGCGTGAGAAAGACAGAGAGTGTGCCAGAGAGAGAGAGGGGGAGAGAGAGAGAGAGAGAGAGAGAGAGAGAGATAGAAAGCGTGAGAGAGGGAAAGAGTGCTGCAGCAAAGCTGGAGGACAGTGACGTCTTCCGTACTGGAAATATGTGAGAGAGCGCAGAGCTGCTCTCCCGTGTTCCACTCTAACTGTATACGAGTTTACATCCCCGCACTATATGACACATCGTTACGGCACTTTGAACTCTGTGCATGTCCTTGTGGGCCAGCTTTTGAATTTGTTTATCTTTGCACAAGTAAATGAGCCTGCTTTAATGCATGGTAATATATGAAGTGGATTATGCTTTGCTCTGGCATTGCATGTACTGTATATGATAGGAGACATGAGGATGCTGACACAGAGAGATTATAGAGGGAGACAGAGAAGAGGGAGAGAGAGAGAGAGAGAGAGAGACAGAGATGAGGGAGAGAGAGAGAGAGAGAGAGAGAGAGAGAGAAATGCCCTGCAATTGTTCCTTGGCTGGACTGCCACTATTCATCTTGAGTGCAAAGTAAAAGAGCTGTTGCTCTGCTGCATGCATTTGTGCTGATGCTCGTAACTCCCAGCACATTAAAAATGCATCTGCTAGTTTCCTATCCATACAAACCCATTCCTCTACATGGAAGATTACTGCTGCAAAACCCTATGGCCAGTCGATATGCACGAGGCGCGTGTATGAGATGCACCTGTGTTACATGCAGAGCACAATGGGGACAGACACACAGGGAGAGGGCAGAGGTGACGCTGAAGAGGGGGAGAATGGGTACGCAACACAACACAATGGGTACGCAACACAACACAACACAACACAACACAACACCCAACCCCCCACGCTGAAGAGGGGGAGAATGGGTACGCAACACAACACAATGGGTACGCAACACAACACAACACAACACAACACCCAACCCACCACGCTGAAGAGGGGGAGAATGGGTACGCAACACAACACAACACAACACAACACAACACCCAACCCCCCACGCTGAAGAGGGGGAGAATGGGTACGCAACACAACACAATGGGTACGCAACACAACACAACACAACACAACACCCAACCCACCACGCTGAAGAGGGGGAGAATGGGTACGCAACACAACACACTGGGTACGCAACACGACACATCACTGTTTCATAACTCATATACCAGCGCCTGCATCAGCTATCAGGAGCAAAGCCTGCTTCTATCCCGTCTGAGCTTAATACAGGGAGAGAGAGTTACATAATACATCTCTCTCTCTCTCTCTCTCTCTCTCTCTCTCTCTCTCTTTTCCCCCACCCAACCCCCCACCTCTCCCAGGCCTTCCCCAGAGTCAGGTTACAGCCACAGATTATCCCTTGTCAAAACAGTCTGCATAATAAAAACCTGAAGCCTATCGTTCTCACACACATTCACTTCCTCGCTCCCAAACAGGCGTGTTGCTTGGCCAGATGACCTACTCCTCTGAATTAAAAACTGGGTCCTAATGGGTCTGCGGAGGCCTGTTCGTGACCTGCGGGGCTTACAGTACAGTATGGCAGACAGTGTGGAGCTGAAGGGGTTAACTGAGGCCTACAGGGTTTTCATCCACATATGGCATCTTTCCCCATTCGTCTGTGGTCAAATCCTGGCTGTGTCTGGCAGGTGCATTCTCTTACAAATGCCCTGGACATGGAGAATCTCTCACGACTGTAGGTAGTGCTTAAACTTTAAAGAGTTGAAATGGAGTTTTTTTGACCGGGGATAATAAGAGAAATCATCCAGATCACTGTAAAGTTCAGATTTCACTACAGTTGCCTAGATGCTGACTCAATCAGTATTCAATTGGAAATTCCTGAACTTGCAAAGACAAACTTCAAATGTTACTGACTACTGCAGACAAACATTCACACAAATCACTCACTAGCGAGAATGGTGATACCATTCTGTTGCCTCTAAAGCCGCTAATGTTGACAGCATGAAGTATTACTGCTCATCTAAATTGGGAAACAAACAATTCATCTAATTTCTCCATTCAAAAAAACTGCCTCCATTTCACTCTTCATCACTGACCTCCAGCTCACTGAACTCAATCCCAACGTTTCCCTAACGTTACCTTTCCCTCCCTGTACCAGGACAAGAGCGCTAATCGTCCCGAGCCTGTCTCTGTGCGCGGCTGGCTTCTACAGAGTGCCGTCAGTGAGAGGGCACCATGGGTATTAAAGCGTGGGGGGGGGGGGGGGGGGGTGATGTAACAGAGACAACGCTGTTCCCTGCCTAATGCACTATGAAAATATATTGACCAGTGGAGAGCAGCGTGTTGTCTGACCCCTTTTCCCAGTTCTATGCTGACGACCTCGAATGATTCTTCTGACCCTTCCAGCCTTCTGTCTCCATGCTGCCACATGTCCAGCTTAAACCCTCTGTTTCAGCAGCAGCGGTAAGCTCTGCATCATCACTCTTACAAACTGCTGAAGCTCTCAGCCTCACAGTGTTATTCCACTGACCTCACACTTCCACTTTTCTGTGACACTGCTAAAAGCTAACAGCTTCCTTCAGTTAGCATGATGGCGCTAAACTTCGACTCTTCCCCACAGTTAGCGCTCGGCCGCGTCTCCGCTAGCAAACTTCACATGAAGGCTTTCCCGGGAAAGTTTTCCGCAGGGGGAAAGGCGCACAAGTTTTTTTGCGAGGTAAAAAAAAAAAAAAAAAAAGCTGAGTGTAGCAAAGCGAGAGTGAGGGGGAAGGAGAGAAAAAAAGAAGAAGCGAAGAGGGGAGGATGAAAGAGTGCACCGCGATGCTGGCGAAGACTCGCTCGCTTTTTCTCTCTGTCTTCCTCTATTTTAATGATTTGTGATGAATCGGCTCCCCTGCCGAAGTCAGCTCGGGACAGGAGGAAGGGAGGGAGGGAATAAGGGAGGCCAGGTGGAGGGAGAGGTGGAGAGGGAACTGGGAAGGGAGGTGTGAGTGGAGGTGTGCGGCCTCCGAGTACAGTGTATGTGTGGCAAGGTAGAGGCAGACGGCGTAGAGGAACAGGGCTGGGCTGAGGTAGCTGGAACTCTGCTGCTCTCACACAGCTCCTCACCTCAGTAGAGAGTCTCCTACTGTTCATAACTTTGATCAATTCATTTGCGAACATTATCAATTATGTTGCGACCATTGGAGACACCAAGCGCTCAGACTGATGAATGGTCTGTGAGGCCTGATGTGCCAGGTACTGTGCCGTGCTGTCGATAGGCTACAGGGGTCACCAATTGAGGCAGCTTGCCTTCTTAAGACTAGGAAGTGGTTAGGGATTATACACACTGACGAAGGCCGCAAGGCCGAAACGTTTGTTACCCCTGCTACTGAAGTGAAAATTCTGAAAGTGATAAATTCTGAAAAAGAAACGTTTTTGGAGTGCGACAATTTTTTTGAGTTTCTGATCAACTCATTTGGCCCCAACAAGGTCTATACAAGGTAGAATAGTCCCTCTAGTAATCTCTTGAAGGCCAGATTTTATATTTCTGTTAATGAATGTCATCATTAAGCTTCACTGTACATGGGGGGAGGAGAACTGGAGTGTTTAAAGTGGATTAGCACCAGGGGAATGCTAATAAGCCTGGGGTTTGGGGAGGGGGGTACTACATATCTCCCATAGGCCACTTCCTGTAACTGTCGTACAGTATGTGACTCCTTCTCAAAATGGAGCCCACGGTGTATAAGTGTTTTATAGATTGGATGTATTGAGATTCTATTTGAAACAGTACATCACTCCCTGGATTGGACTCAGGCTGACATCAGCAGCGCCCACACACACGAGCACACAGAAGCACCTTGCCGCCCACAACACTGGCCCATCAATCAACTGCCACCGCTGCGGGCTTCAAGGAAGGAGGGGGGACGCATATATACTAAAGTGACATAACTATATATAATGCCTACTGAAATAGTCTATACGTACAAGCACATACCAACACATATTCGTTCACACCGGAGTACAATACAGTAACCATCTCAACCGTCTCCATCTCTGGGCGATCTCTGGTCGAGCTCAATGACTTTACAAGGGTGATGCAAATGGTATGGTCCTGCCATTGGTCCACACAATGATGCCGACGTTGAATTCCCCAGCCTTGAGACTGGAAAGAGAAGTGGGTACACCGGCGAGCGTCCTGTCAATCACTATTAATGACCAAAGGGCTGGCCATGGTCCAGAGCTGCAGGAAGTGATCATTCAGCACAAAAACCCCAAGAAAAAGCAGAATGAGAAATGGAGCACCAAGAGATCGAGATGGGAGAGGGGGGAGACGGACAGATATGGAGAGAGTAAGGAGGAGAGAGGAGAGAGGAGGGGGGTTGAGAAAAAATAGAGGGAGGGAGGGAAGGAGGGACAGAGAGAGGGATGAGGGGGAGTGGGGGAGACGATGAGAAAAATACAAGATGTAGGAGGTGGAGAAAGAGAGCGCCCTGGCGTGTGAGTGAGGTCTCAAAGCATCTGCTACCTCTGCAACA
This sequence comes from Alosa pseudoharengus, assembly GCF_046254945.1. Lineage (NCBI taxonomy): Eukaryota > Metazoa > Chordata > Actinopteri > Clupeiformes > Clupeidae > Alosa > Alosa pseudoharengus. The sequence goes on along the minus strand of NW_027468664.1, from coordinate 6,332,786 downwards.
TCAGCTAAATGCTGCAGTGTTTTCCTCTCTCATGCCTGTGCTGTGATGCTCTCACTTTCCCTTGCGCTCTCCCCCCTTTACCGTTACCCTGGTAATTAACATGACGGACACTCTATTGAGCCTTTCTGCACTTGATTAATTTTGTAGGAGTCGAACAGAGTGCAGCGCTAATTAAGCTCGTACTCCTTCAGGCCCCATACCTATTGTTCTATCTTTGGCTTTCTTTTCATCACAACACCAATGGCCTCCAACCATGGAAGCCAGCCATGGCATATATTCTTGTGCCATTCGCAAATAACAGTGTCCTTCAAAACAATTGCTTTTGTAAAATTACAAGGTAAATTTAGCAAGCTGTGACATCTTCTTGTTTGTTGATCAGTGAGTCTAGCTGGCATGTTGATATGAGGGAACATCTTCTCAGATATATTTCTTAGTAATCATTTAGAAAGCAAAACAATTGTGATAAATGAGCCTAGTTGGTTACACAACATCAATTACACAGCAATTAAACATTTTCTTTCTTAAATAAGGGACTTATCCCCATCTTAAATCAATAAGTTCTACTGTTTGCTGGAGTACATCTCTGATTGGGTTCAACTGATTCCACAGAGCCTCTCAGTTCTTTGTTTCAGCCCAGACATGGTCTCTTCATAGAACTTTCCCCTTTAATTCCAAACTCATATCTACTAAAGGCAGGTTCCCCATGTGGAGGACATCATCAATTTCTCCCCTTCAGGAGCTCCAATTAACGTATTTTTAATGTTGATTAAAGGCTACAAATGAAACCTTCACACCATGGAGCTACTGAACCCCAAGTCCATTTTTCTTTTCCTTTTCATTGTCTCTTATAAGGACTTGCTCAAACCGGCGCCATTAAAGCTTTAAGTGGCGCTGCAGAGCCAGGTAGTGGTTATAATCATTAACATCTCGCTTTTAAATGCCTGTCTCGATTTGCCCTCTGCGGCAACACAGGTGAAATTAATCAGTACGACATTAACTTCTTAAACTCCATCTGATGCCGAACCAAAATTCACATGAACGTTTTATGTGCGTTATTTCATCGCATTTCAGAGATTACAGGAAGTAAGGCATATCTGATACTGTGTATGGTTTATCTAGCCATGACAAAAATAAGTGGCATGCTTTCATCGGTTAGTCTAATCCCGATGACCCTGAGATTAGAGGAGGTCCTGGGATTGGCATCAAGTCAATCCCAGCATGCTCCACTCTCCAGGCCAAACAATCTGTATAAACCAATTTAGTATAAAAAACTTTGGAGGCGCCGTTCAGTTTATGTTTAGGAAGTGAAAACTAAAGGATGTGTACTTCCACGGCCCTGTGACACTAAAACATCAATGATGAAGTTTGTGTGTTCGCACAGTGGGGGATTGGAAGTTTCTATAACGCAGGCAAGGACAAACAAATGAACCCAGAGCGTTCTAGCCTTTCATGTATTAGCTTTGGCGCTTTTGATCTTGGACTGCTCTTGCGTTGTGCGTGTCCCTCTTTTGCTCCACTTTCAGAAGCTCCGCTAGCTGTTCACATGATTATGTTTTTTTTGCAATTTCATCTTTTTAAGCCTGATGGACACACAGTAAGAAGAACATTCCTCACTGCCTCCCCATCCCTCATGTTCCCTCTGTTTCCTTTTGACAAGCCTGAATTGAAATCTCTCATTCTCTCTCTCTCTCTCTCACACACACACACACACACTGTCCTTGCTTTGTACAGTACCAAAGTCTTACCAAACTCGTCAGCCTTCATGACTCATTTTGATGTGGTCAGGAGTTCATGGCTGGTAGGAAATCGCTGCAGCTCCATCCCGTCATTGGATAAAACACAATGTCAATATGGCATCCCATGAGCGAGTCCACACAGACTCAAGACCACGAGACACTCCACCAGCAGACAGGATTCTACTTTTAGCTCACAGCGGTTCAAGATGGGGTGAAGCCGTCTATGCGGGCTTTTGAAGATGTGGGTTCCCGGCGTCCAGGGGAGCCCGCTGGCCGATGCCAAACGTCTGGTTGTGTTCGACCATGACGGACAGGTTTTCCAGCTGGCAACTCAAGAGAGAAAGCCTGTGTGCCTGAGCTCCGACTGAGCTTATTGGCCATGCTTCTGTTTAAAGACTTAAGCAGAATCTGCTTCCCACCCCTCCACCACCACCACCACCCTCCCTTGTGTGGGGCCTCATCTCCTTCGCTGCACGGGTACAGTATATATCTAGACATGGTTTTCAAAGATCATTTGGTATCGCACAGGAGCACACCAAATTGCATCCAACGTGCCGTGATTCCCTCTAAAGTGGTGAGGCGAAATATAGTTGAGAGGCCTTCACGAGGGGAAAGAGGGTTCTGTTTAGATCTCCCCAAGGTCAAATGAGACCCCCCCCAACTCTGAGTTCTGCTAACTCGTGATCATAGGGTTGTCATTTGGGTAATGTGATGAAATTTGGATCATGTGTTGCTGAATAATGTGTTGTTATTGCTATTTCATGCCTGTCTTCACACTCTAACGTCTGAGTTAATGTGTGATGTATGACTGTGTATTCACATACACACAACACAAGCATACACACACAGGGATACACACACACACACACACACACACACAAACACTGCTAGACATTCACACTCTTACTGTACACGTTTACCTACCCACACACTCACACACAGATACGGAAATTTCTATTAACCTTTGAAAAAGATGTCAAATAATATCAAGTGATTCACTTACAAATCTCTCTGGTGTCTCCGTCACCTTACCCATCAGAACGATGTGACTTGCCAGAGGCCAGTTCTTTTTATTTCCTTGGGATTTGCATAAAAGATATTTGACTGTTCTTGGGTTTTAAAAAGAGAAAAGTCCTCTGCATATGTATTGGCCAGGTTGTGTAAAATATTTAATCAAATCTACAGTTGCCACAGAGAACAACCTGTATTGCCATTTATGTATTTAAAACAAGAAACACCTGCACCTTCTACTCATGAATACACAGTATGGTCCAGAAAACTGAAGCACAGACCCAAGCAGGGTAGGAATTTCACGGCGGCCACGACGGCCATGGCCGTCGTAGCCCCTTGCGTTGGCCGTGAGGCCCCTTTGAAAATCAGAGGTTTACAGGCCACGGTGGCCTTGGTGCCCACTTCTTTCAATATTCTGCTTTGCGTCCTACTAATAGCGATTTTTATTTAGCCTGTGGCCTGTCAAAATTATCTTAGCATTCACAGCGCAAATTAATTTAGTCTTTTACGCAGTGGAGAAAGTGACAGCGCAAAAAAGAAAGTGCGTCCAAATTCACCCATTCTCAGTTGAACTACTCGCGAAGTAGCCTATTCATCACACAGACATCACAAGTATCACATGAAAGAGCTTTTTCTCAGCTTTTAAACGATGTTAGCCGATAATTGCTGTGTTGAACGGTTCGCGAGAAAAGTAAATAATATAATTCAATTTAATCATACATTCTACTGAATGTTTTGCGTCCCATGATCTCCCTACCCATTCATCTCGGTGGAATACTTTACGAACCCTTCTTTTAAACACATGACAAACCATAATCCCGTTTTGAATTTGCAGTAAAGTTCAACATACATGGATGTCTCCAAATTTGGGCTTTAAGTTTTACAATGTGTTTAAATTGTTCCACATGATTTCATAACGGGCCAAATACAAAATAAATGTTACAAATATCGCCTAGATATTGGTAGCCTAAATCAGAGGACAGCTGACTAAGAGTTTGTGAAAGTAGCCTTAATGATCACAAAATGCTAAGCATGCATCTAGGCTATTTGAGTTTCTTAAAGCTGAGCTGTGCTTAAATTGTTAAATACATGATTTCATAACAGGCCAAATATAAAATAAAGGTTAAATATAGCCTAGATATCTGTAAATATTAGATGGTCAGATGATTTACAGTTCTATGTAATATGTCATGTTTCATGTTTTTGTAATGTTTCATACAGTGATGCAGGTCTACTGCAGTGAATAGGCTAAATACAACTTTGATAATTTTTATAGCCTACTACTGTATAGTTAACTTTGGCCTTGGTGCCCTGACATGTGGCCTTTGTGCCCCCCACCAAATATGCCCAACAAGGCCAAGTGGCCTTGCCCCCAGAATGGTGAAATTCCAAGCCTGGACCCAAGACATCAAATGTCAAGACCCTGTGTTTGGTACACCACTAGTTTTTGTATTAAAATATGTTTGATATGGTTGTCAATGTCTATGTAATTCAATACCATTTAGATGGGGGCATTTTTTTCTTCATGGGTTCTGAAACCCTTCTCTGGTAACAGACAAAATAAATAAACAGCCTGAGTAAACCAAAACCTATTATAAACCAGTGTGGCATTGGAGGTGTCGCACAGACAGTTTCAGGAATGGCCACTGGTCATTATGCTGCTGAAGAGGAAATGAAACACCTCTCCCTCTGCTTCCTGTTCTCCCTTTCTCCTTTCATTTCCCTCCTTTCTCCTCTTATCTCCAGGTGCGTCTCTCCCTAATGATGGCGGACGCCGGTGGGGCGAGACCAGACAGATGAGAAATGGGGCTTTAACGGTGGCAATTATCATAAAATCAGGATTTGATCGGGCCGAGAGGGAGGGCCGCAGGGGAGAGTGGGAGGCCTATAATGAAGGCAGGGAGACCCAGAAAGCCCAGTGAGCGACGGACAGGGCCACGTGGACGAGCGCTGGGGGGGTGGACGGGCTCGGGGCTCTGAAGGCCAATAATGGCCTGTGTGTCGCGTGGTTGCCAGTCAAGGACACGGCTGTTTATTTACACGTGAACCGTGTGTGAACAGACGGGCTCGCCGCTCCAAGCCTAATGAGAAATATTAATTTCCTCCATGAAGCACAAAGCTGCAGGCAACACACACACACACGTGAAAATCGCCTCGGCTGATGAAAGACAAAAAGGTGGTGGGAGAGGGGAAAAAAACAAACAAACGGACCGGCCTGGCGGTAATGAGGCAGCCGTGTCAAGCGGCTGACTTGGGGAGAAACATGTGTCCGGTCCCGATTGCCTATCTATCAGCACAGCTCCAGATGAGTCTCCAGCCTCCACCGCAAAACTCATTACAGCGCTGGTATTTGTCAGCATATGCCACTGTGACCTAATGCAACGAGAGACTTCCCATAATCACTACTGAAGGGAGGGAGCTCAGCCAGAGAATGTGCACTGGTGGAGATTAAGAAATGAATTATGATTGATAGCATGTCTACCAGTGATGTTGTAAAGCCAGCAGATCCCTTAAGAGTTGCTGGATAAGCTTGCTTATTTTACGTTAAGTCCATAAAGAAGGAGCCGAGGCAGGAGAGGTTAAAATGGTATTACAGAAGTAGAGGAATGAAAACGGTATGAGGAAATAGAGGATTTCCAGAGGAACACCCTCCTCATGACCAGAGAACTCCCTGCAATATCCGGATGTAAATATCCTGGAGTCACCGGTCACTGACGTGAAGGAAATGACTGGGATTCTGCAGACATTATCAGGGCCATCAGCTGCTGTGGACTGTTTGGAACTTCAGAGAGTCCTTCTTTCATCTCCATGTCTCTCTTCCCGACTGCTCCTCCCATCTCCTCATCTGATCCTGCCCTGGACTTCTCTTTTCATCTTCACTCTTCTCTCTCTCTCTCTCTCTCATCTTCCAAATCCTCTTTTCTCCCTAAATGGCACCTCATCTTATTCCTCCTCCTCCTCTTCCTCCTCTCATCTCTCCATCTCCTTCTGTGCTCCACTTATCTCAGAGCAGCCTCCACCATCAAACTCCCTCCACCCCTCCATCTATCCTGGTCCTCTTCTCCTCACAACCCAGTCCATTAGAGAAGATATCGGAAGGGCAACGGACACCACGGAAGTCCCATTCACACATCCACCTTTTTCCAGAGAAGTTCAAAGCCAAAGGAGCCCAGAAGTCCAGTTCAGAATGAAGATTTCAGCTCCAGAATGAAGATTTCAGCTCCTGAATGAAGATTTCAGCTCCTGAATGAAGATTTCAGCTCCTGACTCCCTGTTGGCCTCTCAGGGCAGATAGTAATGAACACTGAGGAAGTCGTATCGTATCTTCTCGTCAGCCAATGGCAGTCAGTGGGCAGAACCGTTCATAGCAGGGCAGCTTTTAAACGGGATCTAAAGTGAAGACTCAGCCCCGGGAAGTCCTGTGAACATCTCATAAACTGCCGGAACCCACTGCACTGTTTAAACAGTGTGTAGTCCAGCTGAAGCACGACAGGCAGTTAAATTACAAAAAAAGAGAGAAGCCTCCAGCTGAAACGCTTCTCAGAGAGACATTGATTCTAAATCTATTTAAATGCATACATACAAGTCTAAACCCAAACTCTCTCAAAGAGCAAGTCATCTCCTGTTGCAAGAAACAGCCTGAGACATGAAACATTCATAGTCTCCTTTCATAACTCGTCTCCTTTCCTCCTCTTCCTCTCGGTCTCTCTCCCGCACTCCCTTCTCTCTTCCACGCCTCCGCGCAGCAGACGAGGCAGGCAGCAGAGAGTGCGCTTGTACAGCACACTGGAGCAGGAGTCAGGAGGCGAGGCAGGCAGCAGAGAGTGCGCTTGTACAGCACACTGGAGCAGGAGTCAGCAGACGAGCCAGGCAGCAGAGAGTGCGCTTGTACAGCACACTGGAGCAGGAGTCAGGAGGCGAGGCAGGCAGCAGAGAGTGCGCTTGTACAGCACACTGGAGCAGGAGTCAGCAGACGAGCCAGGCAGCAGAGAGTGCGCTTGTACAGCACACTGGAGCAGGAGACAGGAGGCGAGCCAGGACAGGATATGTTATATTCATGGCCAGACATGCTGCCGGAGAGGCCGCTAGCTGAGTCCGCGGGCAAGAGACACGACACACACTTCACCACTGCCCCACAAAACACCGCCAGCCTAGGTCAGCACCACATATAACAACTGCAACTACTTCAGGCAGACAGCTGGGTCTCTCTCTCTCTTTCTGTTTCTGTGTGTGTGTGTGTGTGTGTGTGTGTGTGTGTGTGTGTGTGTGTGTGTGTGTGTGTGTGTGTGTGTGTGTGTTTGAAAATGCATGTGTCTGTTGCCAATGTGGTTCTTGGTGTAAAACAATCAGGATGTGTGCCTGGAACTTAATTCAAAACTTGATAGCATTGATAGTGAAATAAATTGTACAAGATAGGTCATTAAGGGACAACATGAGATGAGAGTGGGCCCAGTGTCTGTAGCAAGACTACTGAGAGAGGCCATGAGGAAGAGTTCAAATGTAATCAAGAGCAGGCAGGCAATAGGGGGAGGAGGAGGAGGGGGAGGGGGGGTTACATGCAATAAAATGGGCATCACACTCCCGGATGCCTGGAGCTCCACTAGAGTGGCCAAGATGCCCAGGGAAACATTACAAGCAGGAGCCAGCCAGAGAGACACATCCACTCACAAAAAGCTGCTGGTCCCCAATCTGACCTTTAAAAGAGCTTAAATGACTGTCTTTTACCAGGCAATCGTCAAGGGCAGGACAAGGGCACTGCAGGAGAAAACAGTGTACTATGAAATAGATTGTGAAAAAGCGTTAGTAAAAGACTATGTTATCAAATAATATATTTATGGCATTCTCTTGTAAGTATGCGAGTGACAGGCATCTTGCTATGTTTTTTTCATTGCCACTGACTAAAGCACCAGACCTACAGTTAGTGCACTACTGCTACACAATTAGATTCCATAGTGTGTATGTCATCAATCTGGAATGGTACATTTATTCTATTCCATAAGGGCTGATCTCTTTTGCCCAAAATAACCAGGGGCGTTACCAGGATGGCTGTTGAGTGATAAGACTTGCCTGTAAAGGCTGGCCATTCTCTCACACAGCACTGGTATGGTAGACCAACCCCTGATTTGTGGCTGGTTGATGTTGTTTTCTTAGCTGGTTTCAAGTCCTTCCGTTTGTCATAAATGTAGATGACTAGCTGTTCAAAGGGAACTGCAATTGGTGGTAATTATTTATGACGGTGATCTAGAAGTCAATTACAGCAAAAACTCTATGCCAAACTAATGACCGCCAAATTGCCAAAAAAAAATAAAAAAACACACATACACACACACACACACAAAGCAGGAGGCATTCCTAGATAATAGGGCTTTAATAATTTGTCCAAATGACAGAAAGTACTCTTAAGCAGGACAGGAGGAGAGATTGTGAGGAGAGAGAGTGTGGAGTAGAGATGAGTTTAGTTTCATATCTCACTTGAAATGAGGGCAAATTTAAAACATGAGCTTCTCTAGTCAAATTTGAGAAGATAATTACTCAAAGTACATGCAGTCAAAAGCGTGTAACTCACGAGTTAAGTGTCTTTTGATGAACTCTTACAGAAGTCAGTATCTATGCTTCAGCTTCTGATCATCATTAGGCCTCAGTCATCCAAGACACAGAACACGGATTGCTCGTCAGCTTGAACGTCTGGAGCATTTAATATAGAGCTCTGAATCACACAGCCAATTTCCATATGTGTGGATGAATGACAATCAGACAAGAGGCGCTACTGGAGAGAAGGGAAGCGCAAACCAGCCTCTGACTCTGACATTCATTGTGACTCCACTGAATATAGAGAGAATCAATAAAACAAATTGCAGGAAGGAGTGAAACTCACTGGAGTGGGAGAATCTGCAGATTAGCCATCATTCACATATCAGTGCTGAGTCAAAAGAGTCGTAGGTCGGGGAACGGTGAAGGAGAGTGATTCAGCTCTTCATCTGTATGCATGCAAAACCATTCCTTCACCAGAATATGCTCGAGTCTTTATAGGCAGGGTTTGGATATCTTAGCTGATATCATCAGTGACAGAGAGCACTGACTAAGTCCATCTGACTGATGTCCTCTTGGATAAGTCCAAAGAACATAACAGAACAGAACAATTAAGCCCTTTCAATAAAAGACTGGAACTTGTCTTTGATTCAAACTGAATGATGCCTCATCAAAATACAGACCTCTACTTTCATCTTCATTAATTTGATTCAGTGAGGTGAATTAATGACTGACAACATAGTTATTCATCTTTTGTCTCTCATAAAGCATAGTGAGGGCTCTGCGACATACTGCATGTGAGTCCATGGGCTTAAGAGTGAAGACTGACAAAAATAATTCTCAAAAGCTAAACTGGGCTTTCAGAATGGAGACAGATGGGAGAGCAGCAAAAGGAAGTTACAGGGGAATATAACTCTGCTTAAGTAGACTTGTCAAAATCTTATCACTGCGATTAACTGTGTGCCTCCGCATGGGAGCGATGGTCCTGGAAATCACTCGGAAGCAGGAGGGATATGAAAGGAACCGTAAAAAGTGAAAGTCAGTTTTCCCAAATGCCCATACTGAAACAACTATCATTGCAATTTCCTTTTTCTTACAGACTGGTCCGATGGCCGTTTGTGCGAGACAAAAAAACACATAAAATACAGATTTTGAGATATTAGAGTGTTTTTTCACTCACTGTCACACTGTGGTAAATGTGTCGAATAAAAACTGGAGAATAACTGAAACATTTTAAAACTCATTCCAGAAGCATTGCAGAAGACTGACGATATGCTATGGCTTAGGGCAGTCATTACAGACACTTAGACTCATAAGCCCACAGTGACATCTCTATTGTAATTTTACATATTCCAGTCTATTGCCAGGTAGAATTCTGGTACTGTGACACCTTTACAGCGCCAGGTATCCATGTGTGTGTGTGTGTGTGTGTGTGTGTGTGTGTGGTGTGTGTGGTGTGTGTAGGTGTGTGTACTATAGGTGTATCCAGGTGGCTGAGCTAGGGGACCTACCTGCAGGGCGCTGTTGAGGAAGCAGCTGTTCTGGCCTGGCTCGTTGCTCAGGCC
>NW_027468664.1:6312945-6317945 GCF_046254945.1 Alosa pseudoharengus | reverse complement strand
TTACATTTAACGAATGGTACAAACGCAGCCCTGGCTTCATGAAGTGGAAACAAACAAAGTGGGGGCAGCCTGTCCCCTAAACAACAACAAAACAGTGCGTGAAACACTGGGGAACACTGAAGAGAGGAGTGAGCTACCTCTCTGGTGTATTTAGTTTGGTCTTTGGTTCAAATATAACGCACATTTCTTTGGACAAAGCAAGAAACAGAAACGTAAACCAGCGCAATGTCACCCTATCTTTAAATTGACTATGAAAATAAGCGTTAGTTAGCCCTATATAATACATTAAAAATGACTGAAAGTCATGCGCTTGTCTTATTGGACTGCTGAGTGTGGTGCTAAATGATCATTGTGTAGCCTCAGGATGTGGCAACTGCTCTACAAAAGGTTTGCATATAGTACCCTCCAGAAGTATTGGCACCTTTGGAAAAGTTGACTAAAAACAGGTATAAAAGATACAATTCCTCATTGTTTTCATTGTGAGATTACAATGAATCACCAACAGATTGTTTTTTATACCGTTTTTTTAAGCCAAGTTTATCAAAAGTGCCAATAATTCTGGAGGGTACGGTAGTAACTTTGTTTGCTTGTTTGTGCATTATTTCTGATAAACCCAAAATACTTACAAATGATAGGAGCCGCGAGCGGCACGATTAATTGCAGTCTTCCCAATTTGCTGATTGCATTATTTCAAATTGAGATTTCGATTAAAAATCAATTAATCTCTCAGCACTATCTAAAATCTCTATAATCCTAAATGAATACATTAGTCAGCATGAACTATCAACAGCAGTAATTAAGGCCTATTCAGCACTAAAGTGTTTTATTGGTGTAAACAACAGAAAATGACATCAGGGTACTTTCATGTAAATCTTCTCTAACCAAGAAATAACAATCAGGTGGTGCTCAGGCAGTGGAGGGAGTCATCACTCACACTCAACTAATGCTGGCACACATGAGAACCCATTTATGGACTATGGAGTACTGTAGTTTGGCAAAAATTTTAATCATAACACCTTGCTGGGCGTCACAGAAATACATTAACATCCAAATGGATCCATTTCTCACCAACAAAGCATATCACCATCAAGCCTCGATACAACCATGTGTGTCCGATTAAATAGCTCTAAGATCAGATTGCAACAGAGGAGCTGGATTGCGTATCCTTGTAGTATTAAAGAGCAGATCATTTTGCCTAACAAGTTAGTTGTTCAAACATGAATAAACGTACATAAGTTGTTATGTAATGGTAAACAAATGACAGTGGGTTCCTAAGGGAGGTCTTCAGTGGAGACATACTGCAGTACTTCATGCATAACTCCATCATTTCAGGAAACTTCCTCTGTAGTATTACATTCTATCAACAGTTTCAAATAATTATTCATGATTTTCATCATTGCTAAGAGGTCAGAATGAGTCTGGTAACACACTGACCTGACAGGCAACAAGAGCACCATCTGATTGGGGGGTGTGGCTGACAGCACTTTTAAAAAGATAACAGGTTAAGGTAGAGGTGTGCTTTTTTGTTTTTCAGATAAGCTGACTGCTCTGGGTTTTGTTTGCTACTTAGATGAATTTCTACTGTTGCATATACAGTAACAGGTCATTTGAGTGCCTTTGGCTGAATTCCGTCCGATCCCGATGCCACCCACCCTGCACTCTGATTTAAGCAGCACACTCGTGACTACTGTGATGCTGGAACACACCTCCCCATTGGACTCAGCATCACAGTGCAAAACCGCCCAACTCCATCTGTTAGAAGTGACTGCTTTAGCACACAGGCCTAATCATCACCTGTAGTTTACCCTCGTAACCACTGGCTACAGCTGGAGTCTTTGCCTCCGCCCACTTCAGGTCACGGCCCCCGGTCATCCCCTCTGTACTTTTGGCAGCGTGTGTCGGTCAGCGTTTAATTCTGCTCAAACTGGAGGGCTGCCGTCTCGCCCTGCTGTGGCTCCTGACCAACCGGCCCAAACATCTGCTCCGCTGCTGTCTCGCGGCCCTTTAACTGCATTAATGTGGCATTACCGTGCCGAGGTAATCCCCTGCGCCCGCGGCCAAAAGCACAGCCCCTCACGCTAGGTTAGCGCACACAATCGCCCACGACTCGGCCCATGCCACCCTGACCCGCCCTGACCCCCCCCCCCCCCTTCCTGTTCTGCGTGAGCGCGACACGGGGCAGAGCAGACCAGGCTTCCTGGGGCAGGTGCTCGGGACAGGACGAGCTCGGCGGAGGGAAAGTGCAGACTAAGGATGAGGAGCTGGAGGGGGAAGCCTGGAGCCTGGAGCCTGGAGACTATTCATCTGAAGCAGAGCAGCGGCAGGCTGCGCACAGACAGCGTGTGACACAGCTTATGCATTAGAACAGAAAAAAGGAAAGAAAATAAGACAAAAAAAGGAACCCAAAAAAAAAAATTTCACCCATCCCTTCATTTTTTAGCAGCGCTTACATAATCGTGTCTACTGTACCCCCAGGGAGGCGCAAATGTGCAAAAAATGTGATCTAGCACAAAACACACACACACACACACACACACACACACACACACACAAACAGGCCAGCTACATGGTGGATTACACAAACAGTGTGCTGCAGGGGGTTGTGGGTACAGCTCGGCCACAGCCACACCCCGAGAGGAGCGGCGAAGGACGGAGCCAAGAGAGGAGAGCGCTCTCCTCGTCTGCTGGAACAATGGCGACTCCCATGACAGGAGAATGCCCCAACTGAATCCAGCCGATTCTATGCCAGTCTCAGGGGGCCCATTTTTGCACAGTATTTCGAAACAAGATTATCACGCTTGTGCTGTTTCGGCAAAAACGGCAGCACATTCCCTATTCTCTCAGCCAATAGTGTTCATTGTCATCTTTTACATAACCCAAATTCATGGAGACAAATTAATCTTTTGTGTTTTGAGGAGGCTACTTTTTTCCTTGCGATTAATGCATAATTTTAGCATCCTCTTTTACAGTAAATCACTTGTGACTAATTCTAGCCCGTGAACGTTGACACAGGCAAACTAAAAAAAAAATAACAATGAAACACTATTTGGAATTCGGCCTCAACAAAACTCCCCTGGAGTGGAGATCTGCAGAGCTCACATGTGATTTGGAAACATGTATGTGATGATCTGCCCAGGTCTGGTCAGACAGACCATCTGGTGATACTCTGGACTGGACTCAGTGAGGCAAGACGAAGATGTGAATGAACTGAAAACACTACCAGGAATAATATCATACACACAGAAACACACACACATATAGGCACACAACACACACGCACGCATGCACACACAGACACACACATATGCAAGTGTCAGTTAGAGCTGAGGAGCTATGGAGATAGGAGTTTCTATACTGCCTCAAGTGTCCAGGCTAATGAGAGCAGTGTGGTGGAGTTTCTATACTTCTATACTAAGTGTCCAGGCTAATGAGAGCAGTGTGGTGGAGTTTCTATACTTCTATACTAAGTGTCCAGGCTAATGAGAGCAGTGTGGTGGAGTTTCTATACTTCCTCAAGTGTGCAGGCTAATGAGAGCAGTGTGGTGGAGTTTCTATACTTCAAGTGTGCAGGCTAATGAGAGCAGTGTGGTGGAGTTTCTATACTTCTATACTAAGTGTCCAGGCTAATGAGAGCAGTGTGGTGGAGTTTCTATACTTCCTCAAGTGTCCAGGCTAATGAGAGCAGTGTGGTGGAGTTTCTATACTTCAAGTGTGCAGGCTAATGAGAGCAGTGTGGTGGAGTTTCAATACTTCAAGTGTGCAGGCTAATGAGAGCAGTGTGGTGGAGTTCTATACTCAAGTCTGCAGGCTAATGAGAGCAGTGTGGTGGCGTTTCTATACTGTACTTCAAGTGTCCAGGCTAATGAGAGCAGTGTGGTGGAGTTTCTATACTTCAAGTGTCCAGGCTAATGAGAGCAGTGTGGTGGAGTTTCAATACTTCCTCAAGTGCCCAGGCTAATGAGAGCAGTGTGGTGGAGTTTCTATACTTCCTCACTCAAGTGTGCAGGCCAATGAGAGCAGTGTGGTGGAGTTCTATACTCAAGTCTGCAGGCTAATGAGAGCAGTGTGGTGGAGTTTCTATACTTTAACTGTGCAGGCTAATGAGAGCAGTGTGGTGGAGTTTCTATACTTCAACTGTGCAGGCTAATGAGAGCAGTGTGGTGGAGTTTCTATACTTCAAGTGTCCAGGTTAATGAGAGCAGTGTGGTGGAGTTTCTATACTCAAGTGTCCAGGCTAATGAGAGCAGTGTGGTGGAGTTTCTATACTTCAAGTGTCCAGGCTAATGAGAGCAGTGTGGTGGAGTTTCTATACTTCAAGTGTCCAGGCTAATGAGAGCAGTGTGGTGGAGTTCTATAGTCAAGTGTCCAGGCTAATGAGAGCAGTGTGGTGGAGTTTCTGAGTCCCTCTGCTTGCCTGCTGAATCTAGGACAGGAGGCACTGTGGTGAGAGGAGATGGACCCACTTTTCCAGGACAAGCCTACAAATCGCCTTCATCTGGTTCATAAATGTGTGAGCACATTGGTGTGTGTGTGTGTGTGTGTGTGTGTGTGTGAGAAAGAGAGAGAGAGTTATCTACATAACTTCATGTGAGTGTGTGTGTGTGTGTGTGTGTGTGTGTGTGTGTGTGTGTGTGTGTGTGTGTGTCTGTGTGTGTGTGTGTGTGTGTGTTTACACCCCAACGTTCTGGCTTCACTCCTCCCTGCTTCCCACAGTAATAGCAACATGAGGCGACATTGGCTCTCAGCAGGAGAGCACACGCATTGCATGGAGGACTGTGTGTGTGTGTGTGTGTGTGTGTGTGTGTGTGTGTGTGTGTGTGTGTGTGTGTGTGTGTGTGTGTGTGTGTGTGTGTGTGTGTGTGTGTGAGGTGGGGGGAGACAACAGATAGGGAGGAAAGAAAATGCCAAGTGTGGGGAATGATAGAGAGTTAAATATGAGAGGGAACGGCAAATATCTCATCAAAATATCAGGCTTCAGACTCGACAGATTGTGTGTGTGT